>NC_045550.1:59893662-59998662 GCF_009769535.1 Thamnophis elegans
TTGACACTAAATACATATACATATCAGGGGTGGGTTTCGACCGGTTCGCACCAGTCCCTGCGATCCGGTTGGTCGCCGAACCCGGAAGTAAGTAACTTCCGGGAACGGCAAAGCCCCCCCCCCCGCACCCGCGCGCGCCCGCACACCCGCGCCTGCTCCTTACCCGGTTTTTACGAATTCTGCGCTTTCCACATGCGCAGAACGCATACAGCGCCTGCGCGATCCTCCAGGAGCAGCTGGAGCATCGCGCAGACGCTAGTACGCATGTGCGCGCCGCGTGCGTGCGCGAGGACGCCGCCGGCCTCGTTCCAACCGATCCAGTTGGAACGGGGCGAGAAACCCACCCCTGATACATATATATATGTATATATATATACACACCAGAAACGGGCCTGTTTCCAGTCTTCCCAAACTTCTGGAAGGCCTGTTTTTACCCTCCCCAAGCCTCCACATGTGCCCTGCACTTACCTGCATCCAAAAAGGGCTGCATGGGGACTCCTGGGAAGGCCGGGGCAGGGTGGGTGGGGCCAGCCAGGAGTGGGATTTGCAGGGGTTCTCTGAACTGCACAGAATCTTAGCTAGAGGTTCTCCCAACCCCTGCAAACCTCCAACAGCCCCCCCGCCTATCATGGCTGCTAAAGTCTCTGAGGACTGTGAAGTTTTGAAGAACTACTATCATTGGTGGATTCCTACCGGTTCACACCGGTTCACTGGAACCGGCCATAGAAATGGCGATTGGGTCTCCGAACCGGTAAGGATGGCATGCTCACCACACCCCTGAACCGGTTCCCCGGTGACCTTTTTAAAGTTCTGCCCATGTGCAGACCTATTTATAGGCAACTGTGCATGTGCGCAATATTGCGCATGCACCAAACTGGCAGTAATGCTGCCAGAAACCCCCCCTGACTACCATCCAACCTTGAAAATACCCTTTGTAGTAGCAAGAGTGATGACCAACATCACTCTTTGCTTAAAAACTTTGTACAACTTTGCTTAAAAGAAACTGATTGTCAGCTGATTATTTAAATCTGTCTAAGTCTGTCTGACATGAAGATACCTTTGGTTGCCCTAATATATCTTTATCAGGAGAGAGGCAGAGATGCAATTGTATTGATCCTCCAAGATCTCTGTGTCCTTTGACAGCCTTGATCAAAGGATATTGCCAGAGCAGCTGAGCGCATGGGAAACTGGAAGCACTGCATTATAACAATGACATTCTGCCTAAAGGCACATTATCAGAACCATGGCATGGGGAGACTATTATTTGGACCCATGGTATTTATGGTAGGAATGCTTTTTCTTCCCTGCTGTTCAGCATCTACATAAAGTCAATGCACATGGTCAGCAGAAGATTTGAAATACAATGTGATTTGTATGCTGATGATACTTAATTATCTTCCCTTTCCACCTAAATCAGGAAAGACAATGCAGGTGTTTGACAGTTGCTTAGAGTTGTCTTAGCTTAAATGAGAAGCAAAAAATCCTCCCCAGATGCAGAATCCAGAGATCAGTGATATTCAGACCTAGAGCTTCGGACATTGGCTTGTTCTGAGCAAAGCCAAAGTACGTACTATGGAAGCTGTCCTTGATTCTCACCATTAGGAGAAGCACAAGTGACCTCAATAACAAGGAAATATATGCTCAGTTTTACATGGTACATATGCCACACCCTCCCTTAATTATGATAAGCTCACTCCAGTGACTGAGGCCAAATAGTGCCATGCTTACATTATGATGGTTAGTAGCATAAAGTTTCTGGGTGTGCAGCTAACAAGTAGGTTAGTGAGACACTGGTGGGGTGGGCTTAGCAGCAACTGCATTTTGTGTGTCAAGTGAGAACACACAGAAGACTTCCCCTGCCCTTACCACTTTCTGTAGAGAAATGATTGAAAGCATCCTGTCATATTTGTATTACTTTTTGGTTTGGAAGAATTACTTTTTTGGACAGGAAGGCTGTGCAGAGAGTGGTGAGGACAGCAGAAAAAATTATTGGAAGTTCACTTCCTTCTATCTAGGGAGTGGTGCGGTGGCCTAGAGGTGGAGCTCTCGCCTCACAATCAGGAGGCTGTGATCTATCCAATGTAGAGGCAGATATTTCTCTCTCTGGGCACGATGAGAATATATCTGCTAAACATAACTCCATATTGGCAACAGGGAAGGGCATCTGGCCAGTAAACACTGAGCTCCATTCAGTTGCTCAGACACCAACCCACAATGGATTATGGGATCCTTAAAGGTTGATGATGACTTCCTTCTATCCAGGACATGCTTATATAAGTGCTGCTTGACCAGAGTCTGCAATATTGTCAGGAATGCTAAACATCTTCTCCATGGCCAGTTTTCTTTATTACCTTTGGAGGGGGGGGCTTACAGCATCCAAACAGAGCAAATAAACTCTGTTGTAACTTTATACCATAAAGTATCAACCTTGTTAACTCTCAAGACTTTTTCTCCAACTGTGATATTTTGTGTGTGTGTGTGTGTGCGCGCATATATGCACCTTTTTCCCTCAAAAAGAGGCTGAAAATCTGGGTGCGTCTTATATAGAGGGTGTAAATTAGTGAAAAATGGGCCATTTTTCCTCATTTTCTACCCCCCCTACCCCCACAGAAGCACTCTACAAGCCCCCCAAAGGCTATTTATGCCCTTTGGGGGGGGGTCTACAGAGTGCAATTTTTTTTAAAATTTGCCTCTTCAAAATCCTGGTGCATCTTATACTCTGGTGTGTCTTATACTCCGAAAAATACAGTACGTATATGTTACTTTTGAGAGCAGCATCAGAATTTCATTTTTAATGTGTGCCAGTATGTACACAGAAAAAGTGATAATAAAGTTGTTGTTGATGTTGCAAAGTTGTGTCCGGCCCATCATGATTCCATGGACAACACTCCTCCAGGCCTTCCTGTCCTCTCCCATCCTCCAGAGTCTATTTAAGCTTATTCAGTCTTCTCCAGCACCATAGTTCAAAGGCCTCAATTCTTTGGTGCTCAGCCTTTCTTATGGTCCATCTTTCACAGCCATACATTGCAACTGGGAAAACCATAGTCTTGACTATTAACATACAAATCAGCTTGATTTGTATTCAGGAGTATATAACACAGGGTATCAAGTGTAACTATGAGTGACAAAGATTCAGTTTTGACTTCCAGTCAGGAGAGGGGTTTTCTCAGCAGTAGGAACACCGAATTACAGAATTTTCTTTAAATGGAATATAAGGTTACCTTTATCATCAAAGACACTCCTGTCTTTGTACCTAGATACACCCATGTTACACCTATCCTCCGTGAGCTGCACTGGCTCCCTATTGGTCTCCGAACACACTTCAAGGTGCTGGTTATCACCTTTAAAGCCCTACATGGCCTAGGACCTGGATATCTCCGTGACCGCCTCCTGCCACATACCTCCCAGCGCCCAATAAGATCTCACAGGGTGGGCCTTCTCCGGGTGACATCAACTACACAATGTTGTCTGGCGGCTCCTCGGGGGAGAGCCTTCTCTGTAGCTGCCCCGGCCTATGGAACGATCTGCCCCCTGAGATCCGGACCCTCCCCACTCTCTCGGCCTTCCGAAAGTCTATTAAGACCTGGCTGTTCCGGCAGGCCTGGGGCTGCTGATCTTTGACTGAGCTTCAGCCCCACTAAGATTGAGTGCATGTTGTGTCTTTTTTAATTCGCTTTGTCTTGTATTTTAAATTCCTTTATATTTTTTAAATTGTTTTTTATGTAAGCCGCCTGGAGTCCTTCGGGATTGGGCGGCATACAAATCCATTAAACCTTAACCTTAAACCTTAAACCTGTCCTTGGTGCTCTCTGAGCTTGGTTCTTTCCTTACAGGCATTTCATTATCCAAACTAGGTAACATCATCAGTGCTCAGACTAGCAAGTAAACAACCAAGCTCAGAGAGCATCAAGGACCCCGCATTTCAACCCTCAGCTAAAAGTATTCTCCTTTATCAGTACACTCCCATTCACCAAGACATTTCTACAATTGCTATCTCTGAACTGTCTTTTAGATAATATACTTTCTTTATTAAAGGGAGATCTATTTTGATGTTTCGGATTTATTATTGTTAAAGTTCACTGGTTTTATTATGTATCTTAGTTTAAGTGTGCTCTTATTTTTCTTATATCACTCTGGAGTCTTCCTGAACGAAGTGGGAGATAGAAATAAAATAAACAGTAGAATAAAATGCCATAATTGCATACTATAGCCCACCTCCCCAACAACAAAAGGTACTGCATCAAAAAGTGTAAATAAGAATTAGCAAGTGCACAAAAAACACAGTAAAAACAGAAGTCACGTTTATTTTAGTTACCTGTTAAAATAGATTGTGATACTGAGAGAAAATGGGTTTTCATAATGAGATCCAGTACAAATGCCATGCATATATATGTGTTGGATACACATGCATACTATACATACGAGAGGTCCTTGGTGCTCTCTGAACTTGCTTGTTTTCTTTCAGATGTTTTATTACCCAAACTAGTTAACAGCATCAGTGTGTTGATGATGGCTAATGAAGTGTCTGCAACAAAACAAGCAAACTTAAAGAGCACCAAGGACCACCCCCCATTTCAACCCTGAGCTACAAATATTCCCTTTTACTGATATTATGCATATCTCCAAAATCATATTTGTTAGGAATATAATTCTAACAGTTGGGTTGGATATATATAATCATGTAACAATGTTGTACCTGTTTCTTTAAAGCATACTGTAAAATGTGATTGGTTGCTGTTTTCCTCAATCGGCCATAAGAGGGAGCCAGAATAACTGTTAGTACTATCTCTGTTTCGTTAGATGCTGATCTGATCTGAGTGCCGTGAGCTATTGTAAGTTTTGCAACTGCTAGCAAACTTTGAATGCCGGACTGTTTGTATGATTACTGGACTATGTTATTTAGATCAGTGGTCCCCAACCTTTTTATCGCCGCGGACCAGTCAGCCTTTGATAATTTTACCGTGGCCCGCTGAGCGCGCGCAGGGGTGGGGGGGGCATTGTTCGCGACGACACATTGATTGCGTACCTGCACGGGGCTCTCTTCCCTGGAGCCTTTGCGCACGGCCCAGAAGCCTTTGCGCTGCAGCGATCATGTCCCCCGGCCGCTGCAGCGATCATGGCCCCCGGCCGCTGCGCGGCCCGGTGCCAGGTACTCCACGGCCCGGCACCGGTCCGCGGACCGGGGGTTGGGGACCACTGATTTAGATTATCCCTTAACTGAAAGACATTGATGACTGACTCACTTATCCGTGTATGACTTGGACTGTTTGATGGACTCTGATACCTCTATTTCCACGAAAGTAAAAGCCTATTTAAACTGCTGGTTTGTGTGTTCTCCAATACAACGCTCACAACGCTTCGCTGAACGTACTCGGTCTCCCAATGGGGAGCTTACCTAACAATATTTATATAAATGCAGGTGTTATATATATGTGTGTATGAAGGTGAGGGAACCCACCCCTCCTAGAAGAATAAAATATTTTAGAGAAATATTTAAAAAGGCAGAATATTATATTTCCCCTAAAAGTGAAATAGAAATCTTAAGGGAGACAGAAACTCAGCTCCAGCTCCCTGCCCTCCAGCAGATATTTGGTGCCCATTATGAAAGAGTGGGCTACAAGACAAAAGACTTCCAGCTCCGGGGTGATATTAAGACATGACCTCCAGGACATAAAAGGATTAAATCAGTAGTGGGATTCAAATGTTTACTACCGGTTCTGTGGGCATGGTTTAGTGGGCGTGTTAGGGGAAGGATACTACAAAATCTCCATTTCCTCCTGATCAGCTGGGACTCAGGAGGCAAAGAATAGATGGGGCAGGGCCAATCAGAAGTGGTATTTACTGGTTCTCTGAACTATTCAAAATTTCCGCTACCGGTTCAGTGGTCAGAACCTGCTGAATACCACCTCTGGATTAAACTATTTAGCAGCAGAGCACACCACATGGCGCAATCACCTGGGGACATTGCATCACCCAGCAAACTTCATCCAAACCTGAGACTCAGACAACCTACAAAGTTAGCTATGGCCCCTGCAACAGCCAATAGATCACATGTTCTTGCACAGGAACAGGAAGGTCAAGTGCAAAGCCCAAGAGAAGGTATAAATACCCCTCTATCTCAATTCCATGTGGTCAGCTGCACCAGGACTATGTGCTTGGTTGTCCTGTTCATCATTAAACCATCTTTCCAATCCATCTTGTCTCCAATGCCTTTCCCCTGGCTTGGAACCGAACCAGATGGATATTTCTTCCAACCACTGTGTTGATTGATTGATTGATTGATCATTGCCACAAAGTTGGTGTCAAGACTTAGCACCAGTGGTGGGTTTCAAAAATTGTTCGAACCTACTGTGTGGGTGTGGCCTCCTTTGTGGGAGTGGCTTGCTGCCCATGAGAGGATGGTAGTGGCTTGCCGCCTATGTGACCGGATATGAAGATGCCGATGACACTTGTCAGAACCACCTTAAATTACCCCACACACAACACTGGCATTCATAAGAATATGATGTAAACTTATTTTTTAAAAGGCATCTTTGGTTTGCGTTAAAACAACTTCAACACACGCAATGTTCTGATTGCACCACAAATGCAGCAGTCATCCTTACCTTTAGAGCCTAGGTGGCGCAGTGGTTAAATGCAGCACTGCAGGCTACTGCTAGATCAGCAGGTCAGCGGTTCAAATCTCACCGGCTCAGGGTTGACTCAGCCTTCCATCCTTCCGAGGTGGGTAAAATGAGGACCCAGATTGTTGGGGGCAATATGCTGACTCTCTGTAAACCGCTTAGAGAGGCCTGAAAGGCCTATGAAGCGGTATATAAGTCTACTGCTATTGCTATTACTGCTATTGCTTTCAGAGAGGCACTGAGTTTTATAAATAGGAGCATGATAGTGTAGAATAATCATATCCAAGGACCAGTGGTGGGTTTCAAAAAATCTGGAACCTCTTCTGTAGGTGTGGCTGCTTTCTGGGTCCACTGGTGGAACCTCTTCTAACCGGTTCGGTAGATTTGACGAACCAGTTCTACCGAATAGGTGCGAACTGGTAGGAACCCACTTCTGCTTAGCACCCATACACATAAATGTTCTCCATAACAGGTTGGCCCTAGATCTTCAGGTCTTTCAATGGTGTATCCATTGTCACCATACCTTGTTGCTGGCCACCCTCTTCTTCTCTTTCCTTCCACTTTTCCCAGCATTACAGATTTCTCCAGAGAGCTAAGTTTTTGTATAATGTGTCCAATTGGGGAGGTTTTATTCTAATCATTTCTGCCTTGAACGAGAGTTCTAGGGTGATTTGTCTGATTTGATCTCATTCATTATGATGAGTCAAGTCTTCTTGTCCATCCATGTTATTCTGTCTTCTCCAACATCTGATTTCAAAAACATTAATACTCCTTGAAGCCAGCTTCTTCAATGTCCCTGTTTTGTTTCTATAAGATGTCAGAGGGAATACCATTGTGTCAACTGTTCTGATTTTTGTAGCTATAGACACATCACAACATCTGAACATCTTTTCCAAAGGTTTTTATAGCTACTCTACCAAGTGCTAGCATGTGGCTAGCCTGTAGTGTTTCTTGACTGTTCACTTACTCTTGATGTTGATCCTAAACAGCAGAAAAAAGACGACGATGATAGATGACAGACAGATTAGACAGACAGACAGATGACAGACAGACAGACAGACAGACAGATGGACGGATGATGGATGCATGAAGATAGACAGACAGATGGAAATAGGATAGATAGAGAGAGAGTGAGAGAGAGAGATGATAGATAGATGAATAGAATAACAGAACAGAATAGAATAACAGAGTTGGAAGGGACCTTGGAGGTCTTCTAGTCCAACCTCCTGCCTAAGCAGGAAACCCTACACCACTTCAGACAAATGGTTATCCAACATCTTCTTAAAAACGTCCAGTGTTGGAGCATTCACAACTTCTGGAGGCAAGTTGTTCCACTGATTAATTGTTCTCACTGTCAGGAAATTTCTCCTTAGTTCTAGGCTGTTTCTCTCCTTGATTAGTTTCCACCCATTTCTTCTTGTCCTGCCCTGTGATTTGGAGAGTAGCTTGACTCCCTCTTCTTTGTGGCAGCCCCTGAGATATTGGAAGACTGCTATCATGCATAGATAGATGGATAAAAGATAAGAATGGATGGATGGATGGACGAATTCAATCCTAGGTTGCCATTGGGATAATAGGGCATCTACTTCAGAACATTTATAGCTAGTAACAATTACATTACACAGTTATAAGATCACCATTGAGACTTTCACTGCCAGCTTTTAAGAAGCAAAGCCAATGAGGGAACCAGCAGGAAGTCACAAATGGGCAATAACATCACTACATGATGCTGTGACAGTGCTGCTAATGGCAAAAACTGGGATTGTTGGAACTGCCCTCATATGTAGGTGCAATCACATGATGTCATGCCTTCTGATCCCATCATATAGCAACAGAGTCCCTGGACTCAATTACCATCAGTGAGGATTTCCAGTATTTTCAAACTTCAGTTTTGGTATTAGTCATCTATATCTTTATCTATGTTTACATGCAAAATCCCAGGACAGATAGTCTTCAACTTACAACAGTTTGCTTAGTGACCACTTGAAATCGCAATGGCACTGAAAAAGTGACTTATGATGATTTTTCACAGTTATGACCGTTGCAGCATCCCCATGGTTATGTGATGTACATTTGGATGCTTGACAACTGACTCACATTTATGATGGTTACAATGTTCCAGGGTCACATGATCACCTTTTCTGATGAGAACGTCAATGGGGAAGCCAGATTCACTGAACAGTTACGTTACTAATTTAGCAATTACAGGGATTCACCAAACAAATGTGACAAGAAAAGTCATCAAATGGGACTTTTCTTGCCACATCAAATTTCTCATTTAGCGACATAAATTTGGGGCTCAATTGTTGTTGTTAAGTTGAGGGCTACCTGTGGTGATGTGTAGCAATGCTGTGAAATTTGGACCAGAAGGAAGGCTGAGTGTCGAAGAACTGATGCTTTCCAATTGTGGTATTGGAGAAGACTCTTGAAAGTCCCTTGGACTGCAAGGAGATCAAATCAGTCAATCCTGAAGGAAATCAACCTTGACTTTCTTTGGAAGGACAGATAATGAAGCTGAAACTCAAATACTTTGGCCACCTCATGTGAAGGACACCTTGGAGAAGACTCTGATGTTGAGAAAGATGGAAGACAAAGAGAGGGGGATGACACTGGATGAGTTAGTTAGCTGGTGTCATTGACGCAGTGAAGATGGGTTGGGCAAACTCCAGGAGACAATAGAAGACAGAGGCCCTGACATGTTATGATCCATTTTGTTTGTTTTTTAATGACACCATAATCCCTTGTATCGGGGTGGAGTCAGGGCAACTGAATGAAGCTTGAGTGCTTACTGGCCAGATACCCTTCCTGTCACCAATGCAGAGTTATATTCGCATTGTGCCCAGAGAGAAATATTTTCCTCTACCTAGGATCGAACTCACCGCCTCCTGATTGCGAGAGCTCCACCTCTAGGCCACTGTGCCTCTCATGTGCTATGAACCATGGGGGTCATAGAAAGTCAGGTGCGACTTAGCGACTGAACAACAAGAAGATTCAAAATTCCTTTTCCAAAGTTATTAAACGAAGCAAAAATTCTCCACCTAGTTTTTTCCCCTATCAGTAATGAAACCAGGCTGAGCAAGTACAGTTGTATAGATAGAATGCAGAAATAGAATGCAAAAAATCAGTCTCTTCACTGGAGGGATTTATAGAAAGTTGTCCTCTCCACTGACATAAATGAGAGAGGCATACTCTCACTTGAGCTTCAACGTAAAGAATCATCCCTTCCCATACCAAACTGGAATCTGCAATGCTGATTGCAGAATCTGCAGTGCCTCCCGGATGAAGAGCTGCAGAGCTGCCAAAGGCAAGTGTCCGTGAAGATTCTACACAACCCATGCCTTGTAAATAATAGTAGTCATTCTTCTACTTCCAGCCCTCTATTTCAAGGGTAGAAAAGAGGTTGGAGTTAATGTAGCATCAAATGAAATTTCCATTTTAATAATTAGGCATTGGATTTAAAATATAAATAGGCCATGCAGAGAAGTAGCTACGTTCAGAATGGACAACCTCGGTGCAGAGCTGAACATGGGAATGGTTTTAATCAATTGCGTAGCCCGAGGCTATAAATATGCAAAATTTATCATAGATGAGCAAACGTATATTTGATGTGCAACTAATGCTACAGTTGTTGTAGAAGGAGCACTCATTAATGAATTTTGCAGGCCATCAAATAAATTCCCCTATATCAGGACTCTGCAGACTTTATGGAGATGGAGGCCCATCTCGGTTTTGAATAGCAGGGATCCAGAAATAATATAAGCAGCATGGCGTGGACAAAACCACAAATAACAGTAGGCTGGATTTTAATTAAATTTAATGTAATACAAATTGGAATTTAATTAATACAAGTACTGTGATCACTCCCGAGATATTTAGGGGTGGGATTTTTTTTGCCTACCCATCACATGGAAATTTATAGTGAATGGTAAAATTTGGGAAACACTGTTGTGGAACACACACAGTTCTCGGAATCATTGTTTGGATATGCCTAGAATATACAGACAACCTGGTGGCTCAGTGGCTAAGACACTGAGCTTGTCGATCAGGAAGGTCGTCAGTTCGGCGGTTCGAATCCCTAGCACCGCATAACGGAGTGAGCTCCCGTCACTTGTCCCAGCTTCTGCCAACCTAGCAGTTCGAAAGCAAGTAGAAAAATAGGAACTGCTTTTGGTGGGAAGGTAACAATGTTCCATGCACCTTCGGCATTAATCATGCCAGCCACATGACCACGGAGATGTCTTCGCATAGCACTGGCTCTTCGGCTTTGAAACAGAGATGAGTACCATCCCCTAGAGTCGGGAACGACTAGCACATATGTATGAGGGGAACCTTTACCTTTACCTTACTATATACAGAGCAGTGGTGGGTTGCAGGCGGTACAAGTTGCAACGGGATCCGGAACCTGCCACTGATTCAGAGGAACCTAGTTTATATACAGAGGAAATTAGGTAGTTTTCAACTTACCACACTTGGTTTAGTGACTACAAAGTTACAACGCCACAGAAAAGAAGTGACTTATGACCATTTTTCACACTTACGGCTGTTGCAGTCTCCCCATGGTAATATGATCAAAATTCAGATGCTTGGCAATTGACTCATATTGATGACAGTTGCAGTGTCCTGGGGTCATGAAATCACCTTTTGCAACCTTCCAACCAGCAAAGTCAATGGGGAAGTCAATTGGTGCGTGTTATACACAGAATGCAGCATTTTTGGTCTACCGAACCCTGCCCCCTTGGCAAAAATGGCCATGCAGAGGGTTTGGGAGGCTTGCAAAATGCTCCTGAGGGCTGGGAAGGGCAAAAATGCCCCCCCCCCCCCCAGCACCCAGGAACATTCTACAAGCCTCCCAAAGCCTCTGCGTGCCCTTTTTTGGAGTGGAAATGGGCTGTTTTTGAAAATAATGGGCTGTTTTTGCAAAAATAAATGGGCCATTTTTGCTCATTTCCCCCCAGCCCCCAGGAGCACTCTACAATCCCCCAAAGCTCTGCATGTACCCCCCCACTTTTTTTGCAAAAAACAAGGTGTGCAGAGTGTTTCAGAGGCCTGCAGAGTACAAAAACCTTTTTTTAATTTACCTCTTCAAATCATGGTGTGTCTTATACTCCAGTGCGTCTTATCCAGAGGTGGGTTCCTACCAGTTCGCACCTATTCGGTAGAACCGGTTCATCAAATCTACCGAACTGGTTGGAAGAGGTTCCACCAGTGGACCCGGAAAGCAGGCCACACCTACAGAAGAGGTTCCAAAATTTTTTGAAACCCACCACTGGTCCTTGGATATGATTATTCTACACTATCATGTCATATTTATAAACTCAGTGCCTCTGTGAAAGGTAAGGGTGACTACTGCGTTTGTGGTGCAATCAGAACATTTTCGTGTGTTGAAGTTGTTTTAACGCAAACCAAAGATGCCTTTTAAAAAACAAGTTTACCTCATATTCTTATGCATGCCAGTGCTGTGTGTGAGGTAATTTAAGGTGGTTCTGACAAGTGTCGTTGGCATCTTCATATCCGGTCACATGGGTGGCAAGCCACTCCCATCCGGTCACATGGGTGGCAAGCCACTCCCACAAAGGAGGCCACACCCACAGAGTAGGTTCGAACAATATTTGAAACCCACCACTGGTCTTATCGTTCAATAAATACAGTAGTTCTAAGCAGGGAATGGGACAACTTACTACAGCCAACTTGCAGCAGGGAAACTCACCACAGCCAACTCGCTGCAAGACCCGTTGTGGGACAATTTAACCATTCTATTGAATTATTTAAAATAAATAAAAATTATTTTACTTTTTGCCATTCCCATTTTATTCTGTCCCTTCTTTTGCATCCTTCTTCCATGATTCCATTCTACCATTAATTAATCTTAGTGTAACTCCCACAGCGAGTTGTCCTGCAGAGAATTGACTATGGCAAATTGGCCACAGTAAGTTGGCCATGGCAAGTTGGCTGTGGCAGTTTGGTCATGGCAAGCTGGCTGCAGTGAATTCTCACAGACCTTTCTAAGCAACAGGATAATTGCGGCAACTGGCAAAGTGGAATTTGCATCTTGTACTCATTGCAGGGCACTAACGATATAAATGAAAGCACTAGAAGGAATATAGAAATCGATTTCCCATCCTCCTTATAAATGGAACCATTCATATTAGTTCAATTTTCTTTATTGCCGTTTATGAAATTCTTTAATTAGCTTCCCAGCAAAAGTGCACCAACTTTGTCTGTTTCTGCTGTAATGGTGACTCTACTCTTATGGAGCTAAACTGAGCAGATAATAAATGCCATTAAAGTATTCCTCAAAAACTATTTAGCTCATTTCTTGCACTTAGTAATAATATTCAGCATAACAGCAAGCTGCATTTTCTACTAATGGTAGGGATTGTGGCTGTGCTCACCCAATATGCTAGATGAGGTAAGATCAGGATCATATCTAGGCAGCCTAATGCTAATGAGCCCTACTAGAAATTACTGAGGGAGAAACCATATGAATTGCCAGCCAGTAGGTATTCTAGAAGTGGCAATAGCTAGAGGAGGAGGAGGAGGAGGAGGAGGAGGAGGAGGAGGAGGAGGAGGAGGAGGAGGAGGAGGAGGAGGAGGAGGAGGAAAAGGAGGAGGAGGAAAAGGAGGAGGAGGAAAAGGAGGAGGAAAAGGAGGGGAGGAGGAAAAAGAGGAGGAAAAGGAGGAGGAGGGAAGGAGGAGGGGGAAAGGAGAAGGGGGAGGAGGAAAGGGAGAAGGAGGAGGAGAAGGAAAAGGAGGAGGAAAAGGAAGAAAGGAGGAAGAGAGGAGGAGGAGAAGAAGAAGGAAAAGGAGGAGGAGGAAAAGGAGGAGGAGGAGGAAAAGGAGGAGGAGCAGGGGGAGGAGGAAAAAGAGGAGGAAAGGAGGGGGAGGAGGAGGAGGAGGAGGAAAAGGAGGAGGAGGAGAAGGAAAAGGAGGAGGAGGAGATGGAGTTGGAAGAGGAGGAGGCAGAGGAGGAGAAAGAAAAGAAGGAGGAGGAGGAAGAGGAGGAGGAGGAGGAAAAGGAGGAGGATGAAGAAGAGGAGAAAGAGAAAAGGAGGAGGAGAAAAGGAGGAGGAAGAGGAGGAGGAGGAGGAGGAGGGAAGGAGGAGGAGGGGGGAAGGAGGAGGAGGGGGAGGAGGAGGAGGAGGAGGAGGAGGAGGAGGAGGAAGAGAGGAGGAGGAGGAGGAGGATATTTAAAAAGAATATTTCCTGAGTGTCTAGGGAGATTCTCAGTCATCCAGGTCATGGTTGCCCCAAACGTGCTTTTTTCAAGAAGCAACTGGACTTTCTGGTTTTTCCTTGAAGACATTTTGCTTCTCATCCAAGAAGCTTCTTTAGCTCTGAGCTGAATGCGGATGAGAAGGGAAAGATCTTCAAAGAAAAACCAGAAAGTCCAGTTGCCTCTTGAAAAAACACCTTTGGGACAAACTTTCCGGAGTTTAATCTTATTTCTGAGCCTTTACATTCAAAAGATCTGCCTTTTAGTGAGCTTTACGTGGATAGAACCACCAAGCACTTGCACTTGTATTCCCTAGGTTTGGGCACTGCTACAGGTAGGGCTAACATATCTGGAGTGCAAACATCAAACCGCTAGATGGCAGCAGAGATGCAGAAAACTCTCTTTTCTGCCATCTAGTGATTATCTGAAATGGCTAAGACACTGAGCTTGTGGATCAGAAAGGTTGGCAGTTCAGCGGTTCGAATCCCTAGCACCGCATAATGGAATGAGCACCCGTTACTTGGCCCAGCTTTTGCCAACCTACCAGTTTGAAAGCATGTAAAAAATAAAGTAGAAAAATAGGGACCACTTTTGGTGGGAAGGTAACAGCGTTCCTTGCGCCTTCAGCATTTAATCATGCCGGCCACATGACCACAGAGATGTTTTCAGACAGCGCTGGCTCTTCGGCTTTGAAACGGAGATGAGCACCACCCCGTAGAGTTGGGAACAACTAGCACATATGTGCGAGGGGAACCTTACCTTATTAAAGTAGCTTTGCTTTTTGAAACACTGAAAAGGTATACAAATGATTCTTTGCAATCACTGTGTTAGTGGACTGGACCAAAGTATATTTCTTTAAGAAAAATAAGTTGTTTGCCTGCTTTTGTGGTTTTCTCTCTTTGTTTTCCTGGAAAATGCCTGTGGAAATTGGAGTATTCTAAATGTTGATGCGATTCAGCTGCCAGGTACAAATAAAAAGGCCATTTCAGCAAATGGAGAACTCCAGTTACCTGCTTGCAAAATGTTATTGACATTTCAGTCAAAGCTAATTGCTCATAATGTAACGTTTTATTATGTATGTGAACATGGCAGACAATTCAAGGCATTATAGATCATCTTGGATTCAATATTCTGGCTTTTATGATTTCCCACAGTGAAATAAATTAGAGATGGAATGTGATTGCAGTTAATATATGGTATTATGTGTTGCATATTTTAAAAGTTGAGTTCATTAAGGAACAGATTATGGTTAAAGTGAGAAACATCTGCATGTACCCAGAATGGGTGGATAAGCCTTAAATTTCAGGCCAAGTTGGTTTGGTCATTTTATCTGTCTATCATCTATCCATTTATCATCTATATTATCTAATATACAGTGCATGGCTGCCCATGTCATTAAAAAGTGACTCTGAAATACACAGAACGAAAAGGAGAAATAATTTTAGAATACAATTCATTTTAAATTTAAAACAGATTACAATTTGGAGCATCAGAATTAGAGTTTGTGCAGGAAATTTCAATTAGGCTAATTTAGGCAAGAGAAACAAAGTTCACTTGAAGTTTCTTTGATACTAGGTTTAGTATACAAAAAAAATAAGGGATTAGGATATAGAACCTTGAACTGAATAAGCAATATTCCTGCATTAATTTCTAAGTGGATTCATTAAGGTAGAGTCTCTATGAGCCTCTTTTTCCCTGAATGCTAACTTCTCTTTTCCAAGTTAATTCTGACACTGTGACATCCATTTGTTCTACATTAGCGATGTCTTCAAATGCTCCCTTTTCTTACTCAACAATTCATTTGAAAACAATCAGTAGAATGTCTTGCTTTCAGACATTGTGCATGCTCAATCAGTGGAGGTTTTTAAGAAGAGATGGGACAACCACTTTTCTGAAATGGTATACGGCAGTGGTTCTCAACCTTCCCAATGCCATGACCCTTTAATACAGTTCCTCATGTTGTGGTGACCCCCAACCATACAACTGGTGTCTCAGTTCCTAAGACCATCGAAAATATGTGTTTTCCGATGGTCTTAGGTGAACCCTGTGAAAGGGTCGTTGGACCCCAAAGGGGTCCCGACCCACAGGTTGAGAACCACTGGTATAGGGTCTCCTGTTTGAGCAGGAGGCATTGGACTCTATAAGTTTCTTAATGCTCTTTTTATGACAAAAATGGGCCATTTTTTGCTCATTTGGCCCCCCACCCTCTGCAGGAACACTCTACAAGCCTCCTAAGGGCTATTCATGCCCTTTTTTTGAAGAAAAAAATGGGCTCATTTCTGCGAAAAACGGGCTGTTTTCAGGAGGTTTGCAGAGTGCAAAACCTTTTTTTTAAATTTGCCTCTTCAAAACCTTGGTGCGTCTTATACTCCAGTGCGTCTTATACTCCGAAAAATACGGTATATTAAAAAAAATCTCCTTCAAGTCAGCATTCAG
Organism: Thamnophis elegans; assembly: GCF_009769535.1. Lineage (NCBI taxonomy): Eukaryota > Metazoa > Chordata > Lepidosauria > Squamata > Natricidae > Thamnophis > Thamnophis elegans. Next base: position 59,909,935 of record NC_045550.1, read on the forward strand.
TTTGTGGTTTTGTAGAAAACTCCATATTTGGGAAGAGTTTACCCTCCTTTAATATGTTCTCATCTTATCAGTCTGTCCTACAATCCTGAATTTCCTAGTACAGTGTTGGCGAACGTTTTCAGTGAGTGCCAAAACGGGAGCAGGCGTGTGCATGCCAGAAACCCGAAGAGCAATCGCCTGATGCGTATGTGAGCACCGGGAAGATGATCTTCTGGTTTCCGGTGCACACTTGTGCACCAGCCAGCTGGTCTTCACGGGCATACACACCAGAAACCGGAATACCATGTTGCCAGTGCTCATGTGTGTGCCAGAACCCAGAAGAGCAGCCACCACACATGTCCGTGCGCACCAGTCACCTGGTCTTCTGGTTTCCCGAGCTCCCGCATGCCTGAAGATCAGCTGGCTGGTGCACCAGAACCCAGAAGAGCAACAGGAGATGGCTTGCTTGGCTGGAGAGATGGCTCTCTGACAGTGGTGGATTCCAGATCCCTTTGCAACCGGTACAGTTGCAACAGGGCCCGGCATGCATCACATGAACGCGTGCAGCATGCATGCATGCATACTTACCTCTTGCGACAACCTCTGTGAGCCTCTGTGACGCTCCAGCTGCTCGGCGGAGTGTCACACAGGAGCCGTGCACTCCATGCGCGGAAGCACCGAAGAGCTCAAATACAGGTAAGGAGCTCAGGCAGGCAGGTGGGCCCTCTGGAGTACCATACTGGAATGGTACCCGTACCAGGGCATATCACCTGCAACCCACCACTGTTCTGCGTGCCACTTCTGGCATGCGTTCCATAGGTTCACCATCACAGCCCTAGTAGGTCTTATGCATAAACTAACCAAATCAAATCCTGTTTATCATTTCTGAGATCAGCCAATGTTTGCTAACAATCAAGCTCAACTCATAGGCATCTTTGTTTTAAAGTCATATGAGAAGCTGGTTAGCTGCATTAAGGCTTATTGCCATGATATGGGGATTTATTTATTTTTTGCCATCATGAAATCATATTTTGCTTTGAGATGCCTAAAGTCCTTTAGGCTAGATGTCTCATGCAAGATAACATAGCTCTGCTCTTCCTACGTATCTCTGTGACCGTCATTTTAGCAATGGGCTAAAACCATTTTAATCCAGAGATGAAATTCTACTTAATAGCAAAAAAAAAGGAATTATCATCAGTTGGCTTTGAATAATTAAATGCTTAGTTAAAATCTCAGTTTAATGCTCCTTCTCAGATTTTGCATTCTTATTGTTTCTCTGGCCTTGCGAGCGAGTACTTCTTTTACTTTTTTACTTTTACTTTTACTTTTACTTTTACTTTTACTTTTACTTTTACTTTTACTTTTACTTTTACTTTTACTTTACTTTTACTTTTACTTTTACTTTACTTTTACTTTTACTCTTACTCTTACTCTTACTCTTACTTACTTACTACTCTTACTCTTACTCTTACTCTTACTCTTACTCTTACTCTTACTCTTACTCTTACTTTTACTTCACATTATTGAAGTTAAATGCCATCTTCAGTGTACATTATAACTATAAAAATAAAACACAAACACATCCTTCACATTCTGTACAATTGAATTGAAAACCTGATGTTACAGTAATATTGCACTATATTATATATTTAATTTATTTTAGGTAAAATTATAAAGGCAGCCTGGAAATTAGAACCATCGTCTTATTCCCTGTATTTTTCAAGATCAGAATCTTCAAGTTGTGTGGGCTTGGAATGTCTGATGGGCAGAAAACCCCTAGCAATTCACAAAGCATATCTAATAGTTATGCAGATTGTTGGTTGAGTCTGGAAACTTAAAGACAAAGCCCAAGGAACCAAGATCAACACTAATGAATTACTTTTGAGTAGCTTCTTTATTGTTGTTCACCTACAGACAGAATCTTGCCAGACTTAAGCAATTAGCTTCATAGTTACAGATATGCCCTTTGAACTGCTAGGGAGAGTCTGACCTTGCCTTCTTCCTGCCCGCCAGTCATTCTCAGCTCCACTGTGTCTTTGCCTTCTGGGGGAAAAGCCTTTCTCTCCTACAACTCCAGACTACATTCCACCACCAATTTGGCAGAAAGCCAATTAGGAATGCCTGGGGCAAATGTCTCATTCACCAAAGCATGAATCAGCTTGGTTATAGTAAAACAAAACAAACAATAATTTAGTACCTATTTATATCCTGACCCATGAAGTATTTTGCTTGCAACCTCTGCATCATTCCTTCACATTTTTCCTTGCAGAATTCAGGCTACCTATTCACTCCTGGCAATTTTTCTATATTTTCAGGGGTTTTTTTTCTACGGCATTGATTAGCACATTAAACATGGCTTGCCTTCTGGGATTTAGCTAAAACATATATATTATTTTTCACCCTAAAGATGAATGGAATTTATCGCCAGGAACTAATGGGGGAGGCTGACTTTATTGCAGGCATGAAATTTGCCCTCCAGGAGGTCCAATTCATAAAAATGTTCGCAGAAGCATTTCTTTCTTGCTCCCCCTAACATCTCTCCATGCTTATCCGAGACTGATGAGTGGGCACCAGTGAAAAATAAAACAGGACTGAAGATGTTAATGAATGTGAGAAAAAGCATCTGCCATTAATGCGGGGGGGAGGGGAATCAAACGTACTTTGAAAGGAAAAGTCCTTTTCAAATGCGGAAGAAATTCCCCCGAGTTGACACAATCTGAACCAATTGTTTACCATCTGAACGGCACCTGGGATGAACGTAGATCTGAGATATATAAATAGCCACTGCCACCTTTTGCTATTTTCCCCAAATAGCAACGCAATATTCGTCTGAAAGAGAAAGAAGGAGGGAAGGAAGGGGAATTGTTCATAAACTCACTATTAAAAGATTTATACACCATTCCACCCCTCTCCTAGGAAAATTTTAAAAAAATAAGGGCAGGTTTAAATATTCCCTGCTGTTCCTCATATTAATAAATCAGAGTCACTGCTATATGCCAAGAGCAAAGACCCAGCAATATAAGAGTTCATTTTGGGTATTTCTCCACCCTAACATTTGTTCTCATTTCAAAGCTTGTTTATGCTGGGATTATAATAGCTATTACTGTGAATAATAGCAGGAGAATGGTTTTCAGGCCTCCAGAATCTGTGCAAAGAATCTAGAAGCGGTAGAGTGTTCTGATGGTTCACCCATTGTGCTTTTTTATTACTGACTCCAATATTGCTTTGTTTTGCTTTTTAACTCATATGTATCCTATCAAGACAACTGAGATTATTGAGCAATTCAGAAGTATGGCAACCAAAGAAATTAGCTTTTGATTGGATCCTGCAGCTTTTTTTGCTTTTTTTCTTTTTTCTTTTTTTTTTTTTTGCAGTTGAGAAGGTGCTTCACAGGCTCATTTGTTCAGCTGTTTGCACCAACATATGGCATGTTCAACATGAAATTGTTCATTGCCAACATTAGTTGATATTGTACACAATAGATTTCTTTACCACAGACTTTCCTAGCTTAAGCTGGAATAAAGGTAAACGTTCCCCTTGCACATATGTGCTAGTCCTTCCCGACTCTAGTGGGTGGTGCTCATCTCAGTTTCAAAGTCAAAGAGCCAGCACTGTCCAAAGACGTCTCTGTGGTCATGTGGCCGGCACGACTAAATGCTGAAGGCGCAGGGAACGCTGTTCCCACCAAAGGTGGTCCCTATTTTTCTACTTGCAGTTTTTACATGCTTTCGAATTGCTAGGTTGGCAGAAGCTGGGCCAAGTAATGGGAGCTCACTCCATTACACGGCACTAGGGATTCGAACTGCCGAACTGCTGACCTTTCTGATCAACAAGGCGCAGTGGTTAAATGCAGCACTGCAGGCTACTTCAGCTGACTGCAGTTCAGCAGTTCGGCTGTTCAAATCTCACCGGCTCAAGGTTGACTCAGCCTTCCATCCTTCCGAGGTGGGTAAAATGAGGACCCGGATTGTTGTTGGGGGCGATATGCTGACTCTGTAAACCGCTTAGAGAGGGCTGAAAGCCCTATGAAGCGGTATATAAGTCTAACTGCTATTGCTAACAAGCTCAACATCTTAGCCACTGAGCCACCATGTCCCCTAAGTTGGAATAGCCTTTCCCAAATTTCTGAATCCTGATATCCTTTAGTCTGCTTCCAAAGGATGATACATGAAACAAGGGGAAGCACCCTAATTTTCAAGCCTGAAGCCGTGGGCGTTTTCTTTTCTTTGGGGTTTCTTTTCACATGGCTTCAGGTTGACACAGCCTGGAGTTGAAGAGGGATGGTAGAGATAGATGGGGTTTAGTAACCAAACCAAAATAATCTCTTTATGAGTCAGAGACATTCCAATGGCTGGTGGGCCAGAGGAGGAGGACAGAAGTCACCAAGCAACCAGCCAGCATCCAGATTGAACAATGTGATTTTTTGTTTGGAGAAAAGTTTTTACTTTTAAGGTGATGGAAAGCACAGGAACCTTCAGAGTTGGCTTTCCACTAGTTTGTGCCAAGATGATGTCTCCAAACAAAACTGTTGTTTGAGGAACCAATTGTTTTGACCCAGGCTTCCTTAGAAAGCAGGAAGCACAGTTTTGGTCCCAACAAAACCTCTTTATTTACATGACTGTGCATTTCTTTCATTCACAGTCAGCAAGGCTTAGTAAACAGTCTTTCGGAGTAATGTTTATCCACACACACCTAATCTCGTTTGGAGCACCGCAAGAGAACTAGTTTCCAAACACAGGGCAAAGCAAAACTTGACACAGAGTCTCTTATAATTACAAACAGAACTTTCCACTCTTGACACCACCAAATGAACAAATTGTTTCCTGCAAAAGCCCACTCCTCATTTGTTCCTCTTTTGTTTCCTCTGGGAGGGGCCAATCACCTCCAAGGAGTGGCTTTACTCTTAAGTCTGATTTCTTAGTTGTTCTTGTCTTCTGGCAGCTCTACACATGCACACACTGAGAACAGGCTCCAGCTGTTCCTCTGCCTCATTGCTGTCTAGCTCCCTCTCTGCCTCTGATGCAGAGCCCTCGTCTGAGCTTTCCTCAGCCCCCAGGACTGGCCCATGTTCCTCCCCAATCTCCTCACTGTCTGACTCTGCTGGCAGTTCTGCTGGCTGCCGGCAGGCCACAACACCAACTTGACTAAGAATTCTGTTTGTGATGGGTGCATTACTTGGAACCCTGGCACTACCCTTCATTCAGCACCAAGGGCAAGAGTTTTGAGGCAGATGGGGAAAGATCACCAATCAACACAAGTTGTAAGACTCCATTATTTGAACAATGGCATGCATCTATCATTTCATCGTTCAGAAGTGTGATTGGGGCTCACACAGTGTATACTCAGGCTCAGAGTGATCAGATCATGGATTACTAATTCATTCACTGAACCAATCACTTAAATATGAGCCAACGGTGTGTGGCAGCAGCCAAAAAAGTCAGTGTAATCCTAGGCTGCATTAATAGAGGGATAGAATCAAGATCACGTGAAGTTCTAGTACTAATTTAGAAAGCCTTAGTGGGACCACACTTGGAATATTGCATCCAGTTCTGGTTACCACAATATAAAATATGTTGAGACTCTGGAAAGAGTGCAGAGAAAAGCAACAAAAATAATTAGGGGACTGGAGGGTAAAACATATGAAGATTGTTACAGGGATTGTAGATGTCTAGTCTAATGAAAAGAAGGACTAGGAGAAACATGATAGCAGTGTTCCAATATTTGAGGGGTTCCTACAAAGACAAGATGATCAAACTGTTGTCCAACCTACCAAAAGGCAAGATAAGAAACTGTCAAGGTTCCGAGTAATGAACCCAACCAATTCAGCAACTCTGAGACATTTTAATGAATGGAAACCAAGGAGAGAAGCAACCTAGAACTATGGAGAAATTTCCTATTGTTGAGAATAATCAATCAATGGAACCACTTGCCTTCAAAAGTTGTGGATGCTCCAACACTGGAGGCTTTCAGAAAGAGACTGGACAACCATTTGTTTGAACTGACATAAGGTCTCCTGGTCCACTGGAGGCTAGTCCAGAAGCTCTCCAAAGTCCCTTCCAACTCTATTATTCTATGTTCTGTTTTGAATTTTGAGTTCTAAGTGCTGACATTGACCTCTATCAGTGTCCAGGTCTTGAAGTGCTTATCTCTCCCCAGTGACGATTAAAATGCTTGGCTTATGTTCCCGATCATAAATTCAGTCAAAGGCTTTCTTACCAGACAGACCGCATACAAAGGCAAGAGACTTTAATTTCTTCAAAGACTTTGAAGACCAGGTCACAATTTCAGGACACAGTCCAGTAGCCACAAAATCTTCAGGTCAGCAATTGGCATGAGGCATTCACCACAGTTTTCTTCTGGCAACCCTGCTGTTTAAATCAGCAATTGCCTCTAACTCCATCTTAGCACAGCTGGTCCTATTGTTCTCACAGATTTACTTGGTTTGGGCCAGCTGGCTCCTGGTGTATCCAAGCCCTCCTTCGCAATTCTGCCTTCTGTTGTCTCCTTCTCTAATGCTGGTGTGTTTGCAGACTAGGTGGAAGAGTCGCTTAGTCAAGGTCAAGTCTTTGCTGTCTCTTGATTGGTTGCTGACACTTTCTTCTTGCTGGGCCTGCCAGCACCATATCTACCTTTGGCCAAAGTTCCTCTTGTTCTCAGGTGAGTTCATGAGACCAGTATTTGGTCTAGACTACATGGTTTAGAAACAAAGTATCTGTCAGTCACAGTAGGCAGACTCAACCAGAAGATCAACCAGAAGGTCAAGCTATAATAACCATGGTGGGGTGGTGATTAAAATCCAGTAAGCTAAAGGTAAAGGTTCCCCTCACATATGTGCTTGTCATTCCCGACTCTATGGGGTGGTGCTCATCTCCTTTTCAAAGCCGAAGAGCCAGTGCTGTCCAAAGACATCTCTGTGGTCATGTGTCCTACATGACTAAATGCCAAAGGTGCATGGGATCCTGTTATCTTCCCACCAAAGGTGGTTCCTATTTTTCTACTTGCATTTTTACATGCTTTTGAACTGCTATCTTGGCAGAAGCTGGGACAAGTAACAGGAGCTCACTCTATTATGCGGCACCAGGGATTTGAACAGCTGAAAAATGACGTTTCTGATTGACAAACTCAGCGTCTTAGCCACTGAGCCATCACATCCCTTAGAAGCCAGTATTGCAGGCTAATTCTTCCAACTGCCAGCAGTTAGATTCTCACCAGCTCAAGGTTGACTCAGCCTTCCATTCTTCCAAGGTCAGTAAAATGAGAACCCAGATTGTTGAGGGCAATATGTTGACTCTGTGAACCTCTTAGAGAGGGCTGTAAAGCACCGTGACTTGGTATATATAAGTCTAAGTGCTACTGATGCTAAACAAATCTTGCAATTCTGATTGTGCTGTATCTCCTTTCTCTTCTTTTATTCCTTTGAATTAGAGAGGTATCTGCTTGAGTCATTCTCAGTGTTATATTTTTAAAAAGTTTCAGAGCCTTCTGCCAAGGCAACGGTTCTTGCACATGTCCATCAAGATCATCTCTCTTACTCTCCAGAGTATCTCAGGTAGTCATTACCTTCATCCATACAAACATATTAATCTACTCATCCACTGTTCATCTTCCATCAAAAATGCAGCAAACAAACTGATAATTTTCTAAAAGGTGACAAGGACCCCAATATCACTTGCTTTCTGCAGGCGACACTTATTCTAATCTCCAGAGTATCGCCTCCCTCCTGCCTTCTCTCTTCTCATTTTTATTTAAATGATTCTGCTTTTTAAGATATATTTGAAAATAGTTACGATGATAACAATAATGATCCCTTGTTTTATAAATCTTACTGGACATCCTATAGATGCTGAAAATCCTCATGCATTCTAAGACCAGTTCTGTTGTGTCAAAAATGTTTGTGGAGGATATTTTCCTTTTTTCTCCTGGAGTTTCTAAAAATAGAATGGTACTTTGGTACTCTTCATTAATTGGTTCCAGGAGGCACAATGAATACCAAAAATAATGAGTACTGAACAAATTTTTCCCATAAGGAATAATATAGTGAGTCTCAAGCAGTGGTGGGATTCAAATAATTTAACACCTGGTTCTCTGTCCTAATAACCAGCTTGGTAGGCATGGCTCGGTTGTGATATGACTGGTTGGGCATGGCCAACTCAATGTCACTCAGGTCGATGGGCGCTTCGCCTTAGCTGTTACAATGTAACAAGGGTTAACTGGAGAGGCAGTTTCTGTAAGCAGGGCAATAAAGATGAGGCTAGAAACAACACCAGAATGTTTCCTTCCTGCCTTCCTTACAGGATTAGCCCTGTAAAGTGGAAAAAACCAAAATGAGATTTCTTCCAACAACCAATTTCCGAACTGCTTAGAAAGTTCCCGAATAGATGCGAACTGGCTGAATCCCACCACTGGTCTCAAGGCAGCCTTCACTGACAAGTTCTAGCTTGTGCATAGAGTACCAAACAACGATGTGTACCAGGACAACATTTTCATGTCAAAATGCATTGAGTACTAAATTCAATGAATTTCAAGCCAGTTGAATACCAAAGTACCACTGTATTAATCTCAACTATGTAAGATGGGTTTTTTGCCCACCAAAAAGTTTGGTCCACTAGTGAGAGGTGGGTTTTTTTTCGCACCAGTTAATTACAGTGTGTCACAGAAGTGAGTACACCTCCTCACATTTTGTAAATATTTAAATATATTTTTTCATGTGACGACACTGAAGAAATGACACTTGGCTACAATGTAAAGTATATTTGCCTACTTCTGCTCTCCCCCCCCCCCAATCAATAGTTGACAGTTACTGCTGCAAATTTATTCCATAATCCCAGTGGTGGTATTCAGTCAGTTCGCATCACTTCAGGAGAACTGGTTGTTAACTTTCTGAGCAGTTTGGTGAACTGGCTATTGGAAGAAATCATTAGGGCGGAAAACCGGTTGTTAAATTATTTGAATCCCATCACTGCATAATCCCAACAAGGATAAAGCACAAATCGATTACATCGGTGGCAGGCAAAAACTTTTCTGACACTAGTGACAGACAAAAAGGAGTAGGAGCCAGCTGTCATTTTCTTTTGGACATTAGGCCTGCCACACTTTCTATTATTCTACTATGCATTTTCTATTGTGAGAAAATGGGAGGGAGGATTGTACTGAGTTAGATACTATGTAGCCATAAAAAATTATTTCTAGAAATCCAAGGTCATCCTTTGTTTCTGCACCTGGCCAGAACTGGATGGGTGGAACTGCCAGCATGGCAGTGGGAGATTGGACCATGTGTATGAACTGTGGGTGTGGGGGCAAGATCTTGCACTTTAAACTGGGTGGGGAAAACTGGGAAGCTTTCAGATTCAGGTTTTTCCAGATGTGCCAACATGGCTCTCTTAATAAATTGGAACTTTGAGGAATCCTTTGCCTCGGACTCTGATTTAATTTTGGATGCTATTTGGAACCCTGACATTAGCATTTGATATATGGAGTATATACAGAAAGATAGAGTATTAATTTTTCCTTACTGCTGGGAACACATTTGTTTTATATCTCTAAAGCTGACCATGTATAGAATCTTTCGCAGGGTTACAATGAAACATCAAGCCTGAAACGTCAACTCCCAGAATTCCTAACCTAGCAGTAGAACTTCCCGAATTTCTCAATAGCATCTCCAAAGAAAACTGAAGTCTCAATACAACTAGATTGAAAGATGAAAACTAGTCCATTTTGATAACTCCCCCCCCCCGCCTTATTGGAGCGGTTGCCAAGGTAATATAAACCACATGAATTACCATTCAGTTAAAATTCCTTCCCATATCTGCATCTTCCTCTTCCTTGCCTGCTAGAGAGGATATTCGTTAGTGTATTTTCACAAATGCAGCACATGGCAGTTATGTAGGAAAATTAATGATGATGCTGATGATGCTGTCCATTCAGTCATATCTGGCTCTTGGCAATTCATTGGGTCAGGTCCCTCCATATCTTCCAATCTTGCACTGCTTGTTTGAGGTTTTTCTATGGTCTGATTGATGTCAGCTTTGATGATGTCCAGCTTTCATGTTTTCGGGTGGCCTGGTTTTCTTTTACTGCCAACATAATTGTAATTGCTTTCTCCAGTGAATAGAAAAACTAATAACTGTCCTCTATTCAGTCTGAAGGGTGCCTAGTTATTGAAGTTTAAACCAGTCAGGCATTAGGGTAGGTAAAGATTTGGGGCACCATGAATGGAAGCAGTATTTACTTATCTTTTTTTTCTTCCTCATATTTTATCCCACAAATGCATGATCTGTTTTTTTTCCTATCAACCAAAAGTCGATCCATTTGATTGTAACAAAGATTGACCAACCAGCTTGTCCCCTGAGCATGATGTTGTGAGATGACATCAACTGGCTCCAATTCAAACTGGTCTTCATGCCTAAGGCAGGACTAAAATTCACAGTCTGCTGATATCTTGCCACCTGCCACATTTTTCAGAGTATAAGATGCTTATTATCAGTTCTGTTTCAGCACAGCCTGATTAGCACAAGAAGAAAAAACCTGCCTCTGCCTCCCAGCAATTTGCTCCCTGCAGCAAACAGCAAACAGCCTGTTTCAGTTTCCATTTCAGCACAGCCTGATTAGCACAAGCAATTGATTGTCAGGCCTCCCAAGGATCAGCTGTTTCAGGTTGCAGGGATTGCCATAGCACGGGTGGGTTTCAACCGGTTCGCAGCGGTCCCTGCGAACCGGTTGGTCGGCGAACCCGGAAGTAAGTAACTTCCGGGAACGGCGAAGGGCGCGCCCGCCGCGCGGTCCTTACCCAGTTTGATGAGTTCTGCGCTTCTACGCATGCGCAGGACGCATACAGCACCTGCACGATCCTCCAGGAGCAGCTGGAGCATCACACAGATGCAAGTACGCATGCGTGCACCACGCACGTGCACGAGGACACCGCCGGCCCCATTCCAACCGAACTGGTTGGAACGGGGTGAGAAATCCACCCCTGTGCCATAGCCTATTGCCGCCTCTGTGCATCCCATTTCCAACCTCCACATCCCATTTTCAGCCTCTGCACATCCTGTTTTTGGCCTCCATGTATGCCATTTTCCGCCAATTCGGGTGGCAAGGATCGGAATGGGCCAAAAACAGGGTGCAAAGAGGCCAAAAATGGGATGCAGAGACTAAAAATAGCAATAGCAATAGCAGTTAGACTTATATACCGCTTCATAGGGCTTTCAGCCCTCTCTAAGCGGTTTACAGAGTCAGCATATTGCCCCCAACAGTCTGGGTGCTCATTTTACCCACCTCGGAAGGATGGAAGGCTGAGTCAACCTTGAGCTGGTGAGATTTGAACCGCTGAACTGCAGATAGCAGAAGTGGCCTGCAGTACTGCACCCTAACCACTGCGCCACCTCGGCTCTGGGTGCACAGAGGCGGCAATAGGCAATGGCAAACCCTTCAGCCTGAAACAGCTGATCCTTGGGAGGCCAATCTAACCGACAATCAGCTGCTTGTGCTAATCAGGCTGTGTTGAAGCTGAAACTGAAACAGGCTGTTTGCTGGTTGCTGCAAGGAGGCAAATTTCTGGGAGGCAGAGGCCAAAGGGTGGGGTGGGCAGGGCTACATTAGATGTATAAGATGCACTCAAATTTTCACTCTCTTTTAGGGGGAAAAAGTGTGTCTTATATTTTCAAAAATACAGCATATTATCCGTCTACCAGTTGTACTATACATTTTTTTAAAAAAAAAAAACCTAAACTCATCCTGCTATCAGAGAGCAAAAATATTGTGAACCTGAATTCATTATAGACTTGCTTTCAGCAATACTAATGTACCAGCCCATCCAATGCTAAATGTGATTTCCAAAAAATTAAAACAACTTTTCCATCTGGCCTATATCTGAAGTGAAAAGATAACTTCACACCATTCATACTTTAAAATGAGCGGCTGTCTTCTTCCTTGTGAATATTTTCTTTTCATTTCTATTCCTTTTTTCCTTCATTAAATGTTGCAGTCCACACATGCATTTCAGTTTTAAAACCTGATGGCTTGACAAAATGAAAGCTAATCTTCTCCAATATTTCAATCACAACTCATCTTACTACGTCTCAGTGAATATGGTGATGGTGCCAGCAGCGGTGGCTTTCTAACAGGTATTAAATTCCAGATCCAAGATTCTTTTTTAACTGGAATAGTGTGGTATGACCATACACTGATACTTGACCAAAATTTACTTTCCTCAGAAAATATCTGAAACAATTCTTAACCTGTGAAAAAAAATAATTAAAATGCCTTGTACTATTTGCACCTACCTGGATGTCAGGCCTTCAGCGGTTCCTTTAAGAATCTTTGCCCTGCCACACCCTCTCTTCTAGCTTCATTAAGAGGGGAAGGAATAGCAAGGGGTAGAATATGTTGTTTTTAAAAATCCTTTTTAGAAGCTCACGGTTATTCTATGTCTCCGCACCTCTACACCTGACCGGAACCAGCTGGGTGGAGATGCCAGCATGGAAGGAGAAGATTGGACCATGTGATGGATTTGTTCGTGTGGGGACAAGATCATGAACTTTCAACTGGGTGCAATCCCAGGAAGTTTTCCAGAATTGGGATTCCATAGTATGATGCCAACATGTCTGATTTATTAAATTGGAACTTTAAGGATAAGTTTGCCTTGGACTCTGATTTAATTTTGCATGATATTTGGAATGCTGACACTGGATTGAGAAGCATAATTGAAATCTTCTTGCCAAGGCAGAGGTAGCATGACTGGTATCTTGAATGGCAAACATTTTGTGAAGACACTCCAGTCCTAGAATTTAATGTCACACCATAAAATGTTAACTTGTCTTTACTATCTTCTTTACATCCCAAAGAAATGAGGAAGGCTACACCTGGAATACATCTGCCCAGCTACTACTAATAGTCTTTGATTTACATTCATTTAGTGACTATTCAAAGTTACAACAGCACTGGAAAAAAGTGACTTGTGACCGTTTTTCACACTTATGGCTGCTGCAACATCCCTATAGTCCCGTGATCAAAATTCAGACACTTGACAACTGACTCATATTTATGACGGTTGCAGTGTCCCAGGATCATGTGGTCTCCTTTTGTGACCTTCCAACAAACAAGGTCAATGTGGAAGCCAGATTCACTTTACAACTGTGTTACTAAGCAAGAAGCAAGAAAGGTCATAAAATTCAGCTAACAAATGTCTCCCTTAGCAAAAGAAAATTGGGGCTCAATTGTGATCATAAGTCAAGGACTGTTTTTTCAGTCTGTTACTTTCACACCCTTACAAAACTGGAGAGCAGAGTCTGTTTTCCTGCACTGTATGGAGAACTAGACTAGTTGATCTTTGAGAATTGTTCTTACGTTACTTCCCGTGATTCTCCAAACTAGTTCAAATCAATGGTCTGTGCAACAAACTGATGGGCTTGTGCCATCCCCTCCAGTACTCCTGGGCAGAATCAGTGGTGGGATTCAGCCAGTTTGCACCTATTCGGGGAGAATCAGCTGTTAACTTCCCAAGCAGCTTGGAGAACCGGTTGTTAACTTTCCAAGCAGCTCGGAGAACCGGTTCTTAACTTTCTAAGCAGTTCGGAGAACCAGTTGGAAGAAATCTCCTTTTGTTTTTTTCCACTTTACAGGGCTAATCCTAAGGAAGGAAGGAAGGAAGGAAGGAAACATTCTGGTGTTGTTTATAGCCTAATCTTTATTGCTCTGCTTACAGAAACTGCCTCTCCGGTTAACCCTTATTACATTGTAACAGCTAAGGTGAAGAGTCCATCGACCTGAGTGACATTGAGTTCGCCACGCCCACCCAGTCACATGACCACTGAGCCCCACCTACCTAGCTTGTCATTAGGGCAGAGAACTGGTTATTAATTTATTTGAATCCCACCACTGGGCAGAATGTACTTCCCTTCAGACCTTCCCCATTGGAAAATTAGATCATGAAGTGTTTTTCTTTACTAATATCATTCCAGGGTAGATAAGATAAAAAGCAGTATTCTTTCTAGTTCTAGGCTACATAAACAGAGGGATAGAATCAAGATCACATGAAGTGTTAATACCACTTTATAATGCCTTGGTTCAAGAAGGCCACACCTGAAATCCTGCATTCAGTTTTGGTTGCCACGATGTAGAAAAGATGTGGAGACTCCAGAAAGAGTGCAAAGAAGAGCAACAAAGATAATTAGGGGACTGGAGACTAAAACATATGAAGAACGGTTGTAGGAATTGGGTATGTCTAGTTTAATGAAAAGAAGGACTAGGGGAGACATGATAGCAGTCTTCCAATATCTCAGGGGCTGCCACAAAGAAGAGGAAGTCAAACTATTCTCCAAAGCACCTGAAGGCAGGACAAGAAGCAATAGGTGGAAAAAATCAAGAAGAGAAGCAACTTAGAAATAAGGAGAAATTTCCTGACAGTTAAAACAATTAATCAGTGGGACAACTTGCCTCCAGAAGTTGTGAAGGCTCCAACACTGGAAGTTTTTAAGAGGATGTTGGATAACCATTTGTCTGAAGTGGTATATGGTTTCCTGCCTAAGCAAGGGGCTGGACTAGAAGACCTCCAAGGTTCCTTCCAACTCTGTTATTCTAGTCTAGTCTAGTCTAGTCTAGTTTATTCTATTGACTGAAGTGGGATCCAGGTACATATTCTGAAACTTTCATTCTTTGGCTGATGATGCACCCAGAGTTATAATTGTTTCTGTAGCAAAATTTGCGCCTTTTTACTCTTTTACCTTTCTTTTATGTGCATCAGCTAGTTGTTATTATACAACAATGAGAGACATATAAATAAATAGCAATCAATGAACTTCCCTATTAGACTTTCAGGATACACTGCTGGGCCACCCTGGTTTTATATCAGAGAATGTTCCAGATGGGACATCAACTATCAAATACTCTTTATTTTGCCTGTAAGTGTAATAGGTCACTGAAATCCAGGCATTCCAGCTTTGTAGTACTATTTTGGATGTGAGGGACTTTCCTCCTGCTTGGTCCCTGTCTCAATCTCTTTTAGCTGGTTGAGTGAGTAGGTCATTGTCTGGTTCGGTTAAATTGTTCTTTGTGTGTATCTTCTGTGTGAGAATGTGCATTTCATATGCATCTGGGCCAGTGATGGCAAACCTTTTTGTTAACAGGTGCCAAAATTGTGTGCACGCGTGCCATACCCACAATGCAATGCATGACCCGCCCTCCCCCTGCACATGCACACACAATCCCCCTCCCCAAGCAGGGGGGAGGTTTTGCCTTCCCTAGATTCCGGAGGCTTTCCTGAATCCTGGGAAGGGAGAAAAATGGGCCAACCAGAAGTTCAGAAACAATCTGTTTCCAGCTTCCGGAGAGCCTCCAAAAGCTGGGAGAGGCTGTTATTGCCCTCCTTGGGCTTCAGGAAAGCTTCCAGAGCCTGGGGAGGGCAAAAAATGCCCTTCCTTGACCCTCCAAAAGACCCCAAATCAGCTGGCCGGCATGCACATGCGCACTGGAGCTGACAGCTTGCGCGCTGGCAGATATGGTTCCGTGTGCTACTTGTGTCACATGTGCCATAGGTTCGCCATCACGGATTTAGGGGCTTGCTGTGATTTTATTTTTAGACCACATGTTTAATAAAGGTATCATTGTTGTTTAGATGGAAGCAAATTTGAGCATTAGGTGGGAGAGAGGAGAGAGAGAGAGAGAGAGAGAGAGAGAGAGAGAGAGAGAGAGAGAGAGAGAGAGAGAGAACGAATGAAAAACGTCTCCCAATAATTCAATTAATTAAGCTCCAGTTCTTGAGTTTTTGATCTTCCATTTCTAGAAGGAAAGAAAGGAAAGAAAGGAAAGAAAGGAAAGAAAGGAAAAAAGAAAGGAAGAAAGGAAAGAAAGGAAAGAAAGGAAAGAAAGGAACCATGTTGGAGAGGAAAGAAGAGCCTTTGGCTATCAGATAAAGGCAAACCTAATGAAGTTAACATGTGATGGAAATGATTAATGGAGCAATGCTTCAGAGTGTTACTGAATTAATTCATGTTTTGAGCTCACCTAATATGTTGCACTGTTATGTAGTCAAATGGCATGGATTTCACCAAATTCTAAACCATGATATTTTTTTTTAAAGGATTCAAAGTTAATACTAACCAGGCTTGTGCATACACGCCCATCAGGTCTTTCCCAACTTGATTCAGTGCATGAGATGAATGAATCCTGCTTATGACTTTTCTTTCCTCAATAGTGCTGGAGTTCCACTTTCTCCCAAATCTTCCACAGTGCAGCTCTTAAAGGTATAGGCATACATCCCAACCTCTGTGCGCCTGTGTGGTTTGTGAGAGAGGGAGATATAGAGAGATAATTCCCCAGTCTCTTCTACAAGAATTAATTGCTAACAGTAATGCCACCTATTTGAAATTATCAGGGTTTTAACCTCCCTTTGAACTAGCCTTATTTGAGAAGGCACTTTCTTCTAAGCAGTGACAAAGCAAATATGCAGCCTCGAGGATTCAGTGTATAAAAGGCTGTGATTAGCCACACAAAGGGGAGATGGCAGCTGGTGTTCTAATTGCCCAGGAAGGGGTTACTAAGCAAGCTTCTCCTCACCCAATTTGCTATTTTTCCCCTGGGGAATGTAGCCACACAATTCACTCTCGGCAGACTGCAATCACTCCTACTCAAAGCCCAGTTCAAAATATCTTATTAGTTGTAAACTATTACAATTCCAAATCTGGCAGGGTCCAAATAATATCTTCATCTTCATCATCACAACAATAATAATAGCAATTGCTACAACAGGGGCTTTAAGTTGATTATACAATTTATTTCCGCCCCCCCCCCAAATAATTTCCCTTTAATAGATGGTCTTGTTTTCCCACTAAAATAATAGCCCAAAACATTGGGGCTTCTCCCAATCACTGTCCTTTTAGGCAATCAATACACCATATAATGAGAGGTTGGACATTTGTAAAAAGGTAGCTAGGATACTTTGCTTCGGATTTGCTTTAGCTATAAACTGAGCTTTCCTGTGTGTGTGTGTGTGTGTGTGTGTGTGTGTGTGTGTGTGCGCGCGCGCGCAATTGAAATAGGAATAGCTAGTTACCAAGGAGACACACACATATATACACACACACCGATGATTCAGAGAGACCAACTGGTTTAAGATTTTGGCATTACTGTATCTTCTTAATTCAAGAGACCATAACATTTTAAATGGGAAGGAGGCGGAGGGAGAAGGGAATATGAGACAAGTCAGAACGACGTGCACGCTGCCTTCCAGCACCAAGGACAGCTCCGGTTGTTTTGCCGGGGAAAGGAATTAAGCCGGCAAGAGATGTAAGATGTAAATGAATTGAAGTAAGAATTCTCCAGAGTCCTCTTGAGTTTGGAATCAGAAGGGAGCAAAGGGAGAATCAAATGGGAAATGCAATGCAAGGGCAACGACAATCCAGATGGAACTGATTAAAGGCAACACAGAGAAGACCCTATTTGCATCCAGGGGTGAAGAACAAAACCATGAGCCCTCTGGAGAGGGTCTTGGTTACGCCGCATTGGTGCTTCCGTCAAGAAAAGCTGGGTGCCGTTTCTTCCTGTACTTTTCTAGAGAGAGAAAGGTGGGGCTGAGATGTTTTTAAAACAAATTCTTTGTCTCAAGGATCGCTAAGGAAGAAGCAATGCTGATTTGGATTCAGTGTTGGTTCATATCGGTCTTTCGAAGGATTCCGGTTGCTGTTTGAAATTCTGGCACTGAGCCTCCTCTGCTTGCCTATCGTTTCCACGCCGTTTCAGCAAATGGCAGCTGAAATGATGGATTTAGCAAAAGAAACCTGACCATAGAATCTGAAGCCTGGCGTTATTCCCTGCCAACCACAATATCGGTGAAACCTAGAAGAGGACTAAACGGAAGAGATAGAAACACTGCCAATGATGAGTGGAACGTTCAGGAGTGGCGATCCCTGCAAACTTCACTCAGACAAAGTTTGACTGAGATCAACTCGGCTCTTCTAGACTCTCCAGTTTCGATGGAGTTCTGGTCCCTGCCAGTGGATTGGCTTCGTTGCTTTTAAGACAGTTCTTGAACTTTTTGCTGCACCATTTTGTCACATACTTTTCACCTTCTTGATTTAGAAACAAATCTTTCAAGGAAAAATTTTTGGAATGGTGAGAAAGCACCAGAACATTAAAAACTCCTGTATCTGATGACTTATGAACACTTCCTACGTAGCTTGATGTCTCCTTGAAGGTGAAAACGGCAGAAGTATGTAGATTAAAGGAAAGACTTAACTTATTCGGCCAGAACCTACTATAACCTCCATGTTGAAACAGCTGGACTACAGTTGCTAAGGTAACTGATCAATTAAAGATTGTCTAATAAAATATGAGCAACTTGAACTGCATATATGAAGGTCTATCGGACCAAGAGAATAATTCTGTGCTTCAATTGCCTCTAGGAATTCCATTACCAAATCAGTAGATAGTATGATTCTTAAAATAAGGGAATTAAATGAGGGAATATTAATTAGTTTATTTTAGAATTGCACTGAGTTTTTCTTTAAAGGCAACTACTTTCTAAAATTGTTGTGGTTATAGTTGGTCACAGAGTCAGCCAGATATTTAGACTGGATTTGGTATTCTTATACCATCATCATGATCGACATTGTTTATCTATTGTTTTCTGACATGACTTATTCTTAAACTATCAAGTTAGCATAGCAGTGACCAACTTAAACTAGTAACTAATACTATTGTTCAGACTATTCTGGCAATAGAGCTAAAGGCAATAGGGTAAAGAGTATTCGGGAAAATAAAAATTATCCCAGTTTACCAGAGTACATTATGATATAAATTTGGAGGGAGGAATGTACCTCAAAGGTCAAAATTAGAAACTGTTGAAACAACGTCAGAATTGGAAGACACTTGGAACATGGGGAGAGCTTTAGCTAAAGGCTAATCACTAGTCCCCCTCTGATTTTTTAAAAGATTTATGATGCCAACTTCTGGGGGGGGAGGGACTGCAAAATCCAAGTAAAATGCTTTATTTAAAAGGCAAGTTGAGCAACTTCTGATTAAAGAGATAGAAGCTCAAAATGTCCTACTAACTCTACTGATCTTTGGATTGCAATGATATGCTGAGTTTGGTCCTTCAAATGTTTTTATAGACTTCCTTATTATTTTCCTTAGATAACAATTGTGTATTGTACCATTTATTTCACTCTCATTCAATGCCTGCAGTGCCACCGTAAGCATTGCCACCAAGTCAGAAATAACGGGCATTCAATTCACTTGATCTGAATTCATGCTAAGGAAAGCACATTGAATTTAATGAGATCTCCATCCTAGCCAGCAGGATCAGGACTGTTTAGCATTGATTGACATGCACACTTCATTAGCGATATTATCAGAAAATGTTAATTTAAAATAATATGCACAATTTTCTGCCTTAACATTGGTTATCACATCGATAAAACCCTACTGTCAATGATATTGATGCCATCTTACACCTAAGTGTAAACTATGATCAGTTGGATAGGAGGGAATTGTCTAAAACTGGCTGCTTTTCTATTTTGATCCAAGGTCAACCAGAAAGACAAACAACTTGAGTTTCAAGAAAATATTCATTTCTAACTATACGTAATGTTTGCGAGGCCTACTGTCATCATTGGTTTGGATAAAAAGTAAAGATGCATGGACTTTATGGAGGATATTTCTATGGCAGGATTAATTTCAAAAATCAAATTGTAATGTTTACATTGTAATTTGATACCAAATAAATCAGCTTTTTACAGGAGCATCCATCTTCTGTTAAATGCACTGCTTCTGTACAGGAATAGGATCTGTTGTTGTTTTTTATTGCAGGCTTTAAAGATTGATATGATTTTGAATCTGTTGTAGGAACCATACAGTAAGCTCATTTTTAATGTTCTGAACTTTGATATGGTGGTGTATATAAGTTTTTGAACATCCACTGACTTTCATGCAAGTTTAGTCAACACAGAAAGGTTACCAACTAACCATCCAATGAGTTTGCTAGTTGCTCTGTAAGGAATGCATTACTAATTCAACAGTGACCTAGCAAGAGCTGGGAAATGATAAAGAGATGGAATTCTTGCATTTGACGCCATCAATATTGGAAAGTTTACTTGGCAACTGACCTAAAGTGAACATCTGAAGGCCAATGGAGATGTAAGCTCACGGAGTTGTGTGCTCTGAGGATGTTGCATGCTTCGGGAGAATGACACATGGTCACCAAAGAGCAACTTGATCCCTGAGAAAAAGAGTGAGCATGCCCAGTACTTGCTCAAAGATCAGGGTGTTATTCCTATGGGTTATTTGAGAAGTCAATTGCCAGACTTGTCCCGATGTCTCAAGATGTTATATCAAGAGAAGCTACCCTTGAGGAAAGGGGGAAGTTGCCAAAGCGACTCAACTTACATGACTTTTCTAAACATGGGTAAACTACATTTCTTTTCTTTCTTTCTTCTTTCTTTCTTCTTCTTTCTTTCTTCTTCTCTCTTTCTCTTTTCTCTTTCTCTTCTCTTTCTTCTTTCTTCCAATTCCTCCTCTTCCTTCCTCCTTTCTTTTTTTCTTTCTTCTTCATCCTTCCTTTCTTTTTTTCTCTTTCTCCCTTTCCTTCTCTTTTCTTCCTTCCTTCCATCCTTCCTGTCTGTTTCTCTTTTTTAAAAAAAAACCTTCCTAAATCCTGATGTCACACTTCAGGATTGTGAGAAAAGGACTCCTTTTCTTTTCATCTGAAAAGTTGTAGCTTGAAACCGATCGCCAGTTCTAGCATATATAGGCTCTGTTTCAGAAATTTCAGATAAGGACACAAATTAAAATGGCCCAAACCAACCGAAACATTGTTTGTTATTTGCTTGCTTGCTTGCTTGTTTGTTTAAATGGCCTGTCCTGAGTTTGGTCTTCTGGGAAGAAAGTGTTGTCTTGTTGTCTTCTGGGAAGAAAGTGAGGCTGCCCCACATTGAGATATATAGCCTTTATTGTCATTGTACAAAATAAATACAATGAAATTGGTTATTTGGAGAACCATGGAAAATTGTTGTTGATTAGGCTCTTGAGTCTTGAAAAGGTGGGAAGCGTATGGAACAAAGGAGAAGGAAGGAGTTGCCTGTTGGCTGGGTTTTGTATTCTTTCATCTCCTGTGAGTGTGGAAATTTTTTGTCAACCGAGTAATGAAGGGTAAAGGAGAAATAAGTACATTGCAAGCTGATAGAGATAGTCTGCCAACACCTAGAGTGCAGGATCTTAAGAAATTTGTACTTAATCATGAGCCTGGAAAATGCTTTTGCTCAGGAACCAAGAAGCAGCTTCATTCTGGGTGCAGCCTATCTTGTTGAGATATTTAGCATTGTAGAAATAATATTCAGAGTTTTATTTTCCAGCAGGATTCTCTACTTTTGATGACTTTGAACATATTGAGAATAAGCTTCAAGGCTAGAAACAGGTCCTGGAAATGACCTCCAATCAGTGGCATTTTTTGTTGCCACTAAAATAAGAGAATTAAACCACAGCTGATATAAAATAGCTCATTCTTATCCGATAGCTTTGGAGTGGCGGAAGACTGAAATTTTAAAAAGTGGATAACACACAATGCACAATATGGAATAATGAACAGTCAGTTGTGGCTAAATTTAAAAAGAAAATTACACTGGGCTAGGAAAAAATATAACCATTTAGTAATATTATCACAACTTGTGCAAAAGTTGACAGCTAATATTATTGGCAAGTACTATTCGCTCTTGAGTGCGAGAGAGAGGGATGGTGAATTTTGTGTGCCACATTTGATAATTTCACGTTGGCAAACCATGATTTGATGTTGTAATCTTCAAATGGAAGACGATATCCATTGTGCTGGTTTTTAAATAAGACTATTGAGAATCCTCCAGATTGGGTCACACTTTCATGCTTTATTTTAAGAAGGAAAGTAAGGCTTTTCGGGATGAAATAAGTCTGCAAGCGGAGCTCCCTTTACAGAATGAGTAAATCCCTCTGGTGGGCGTTATTCTTTTTGGTTTCCTTTAATTAATTTGTATTGAATAGGAAGCTAGCTTACTGCAATTCAAATATTGAGTAGCATCAATCTGTTAATCAATTCTTAGAAAAATAAGACTACTTCTTTCTTGCTTAAAAGCAGCCCCGGAGATTTAGGAAGTGGTATCAGGAAAGACCAAAAGGATAGTCTTGAACTTACCTTCTGGTAGACTTATATTTCCTAGAAATACAGAATCCCTAACATGGGAAGACCATTGAATCCAACTTTCTGCCCAGAACAAAACTCCAATCCATGTCTAATGGGTGTTTTATCCGTTCCATCTTCCAATTGCTCTTTCTGATCATTTTTTCTCTAACTTTCATTCTGAATGCTCAAGATCACAGGATTCTTTTATTTACACCACCACCCTCTGTTTGGAAATGCATTAAGTGACCAAGCTTGTATTTAGGCTGATTCCTGCTTTTATGCAACTTTTTCTCCCGCCGCTCCCCAATAGGATCATGCCCTTAGTGTCTTTCTCTGGGTTACCATTCTCACCATGCTTTTTCAACTTGCATGAAACCTTCCAAAATGCTTCTTTGACTTTAGCAAAACAATGAATCAAGGGAACATGAACTAGTTTCTCCATGCCATTGAGTTTTTTCCTTGGGTTAGAAGGACTGGGGAAGATGAAGCTGGCAATTTGTTTTTTCTCTACTACAAACTTGAAAGTTTGCTAAGTAGATTGACATACATGCCCCCATAGCACAACTGAGTGGATTGTCACTGAAAACAGCAGCTGTAGATCCTCTTTTCACAGTAGAGCTTACCAAATGCTTTTTGTGATAAAACTAGGGTCAAAATATGATATCTGAGGGACCTTTTAAGTCAGCACTGTCTTATTTATTTCCCTTTCCCTGTTTATTGTGAGCTGCCCGGAGTCCTTCGGGAGTGGGCGGCATACAAAACTAATAAACAACAACAACAAACAACAACAACAACAACAACAAAGCTACATATAAAAGGGATTATTTGTAACCCAGAGTTGAACTTTGGAGTCCTGGGTGCTCTCTGAGTTTAGTTGTTTTCTTGCAGGGGTTTCATTACCCTACTAGGAATATCATCATGCTAGAAGGGAATGGGGTTTGCTCTCTGTTATATACGTATGTCCTGTCACTGTTGGTGAGAACATTATTTTCTTCTTGGTAGTTCCTTGGTTAGGCTGTTCTTCATTGTTTGATTATGTGTCTGAGTTGGTAGTTCCTTGATTGAGGTATTGTTTACTGTTTGATTATTGGTCTGGTATTAATCCTGGTGTAATCTCTACTTATCTGGGCGGTGATTGCTCTCTGGGAGATACTTTAGTATTTTCACTCCACCAACACTGACAATTGTATATAACCGAAAGGAAACTCCATTCCCTTTTAGCACTTTTTATTAAAGTTTTAATAGATTTTACAAATATTTCCCCTTCCCCTTCCCTCCCTCCACCCCAACCCTACCCCCCCCCAACCCGACCTCTCCCCGACCTCCCAGAGCAAAATACAGGGTATAAGCATTTAACAATCATAACTAACATAAGCTAACTAACTAGCATCCTACTTCCTCTTGTACTTTAACTCCTCCCTTTTATTAAGCTAACTTTAGATATGTTGTAACATTCCTTGTTCATTCATTCATAAGCTAATTGAAATTCCTTAGTCCGATATTTATTTTGAATGTAGTCAATCCATCTTCTCCATTCCAGCTTGTATTTCTCATCTGAATAGTCCTTCAAATATGCTGAAATTTTGGCCATCTCCGCTAAGTTCTACTTTTAACGTCCATCTTGAATAGTAGGCAATTCTTCCTTCT
Source organism: Thamnophis elegans (assembly GCF_009769535.1). Classification (NCBI taxonomy): domain Eukaryota; kingdom Metazoa; phylum Chordata; class Lepidosauria; order Squamata; family Natricidae; genus Thamnophis; species Thamnophis elegans. The sequence continues at coordinate 59,933,696 of NC_045550.1, forward strand.
TCCAGTACTGCGCCACCAACAATCTTGCTGACGTTGTTAGGTTCAAAATCAAATTAGTCTCTATAACTGTGCAGTCTGTAATTATACCTAGCAAAAACAGCTGGGGAGTGAACTTTATCCTCTTTTAAGAATATTTTGAATGATTCACCATATTTTTCCAAAATGCTTTAACTTTTTTACAAGTCCACCATATATGATAATACGTAGCATCAACACAATCACATCTCCAGCAGTTAGATCGTAAATTTGGATACATACAAGCTAACGTTTTGGGATCCAAATGCCATCTATAAAACTTTTAGCACTTTTGATGTTGCTTAGTTAGCTAATCTAAAAGCAAAAAAACAACCAAGCTCAGACAGCTCCAGAAAGGTATGTATGGAGATTTGGTCAATTATTTCTCAAAATTATAATCAAGTAAACCGTAGAGTCTTACTAAAAAAATCTACATTTCAAAATTCAGATTCAGAGAGGAGCTTGCTGGAAAATGATAGATATTGCAGTATTCTCCCTTCCAGATTTATTCTGATTAATTGACTGATTGACTAACTGACTGACTGACTGACTGACTGACTGACTGATTGATTGATTGATTGATTACATTCACAACAGTCATTTGAGGATGCTGGTAATAATATTGACCAACTCTTCTGGGATATTAAAAGGGATTGTGATGATTTCTGAAAGCTTTTGGATTTGTTTTTTGTATTTAGGATAATTAAAATTAAAAACACTTGGACCCAAAGGAACTCCTTGGCACAAAAGTCACAAAACCTTGGATCACAATTTGTGTTTTCAGTTAGCAAGTTTTTATTATTATTATTTTATTTATTTTTAGGTTTATATGTCCTTTTTCTTCAGGGTATAGTGCTGTGATGGTGAACCTTTTTGGCACCAACTGCCAAAACCAGAAGATGTGCGCATGCCTGTTTTGGGCCAGTTTTCAGGCAGTGTTTCAGGCCGTTTCCGGACCTGAAAAACAGCTCAAAACCAGCGAAAAATAGCCTGAAAATGGCATGGTTTTTTCCCATTTTGCTGTTTTTCAGGCCATTTTCAGGCTGTTTTCTGGCACTCTGGCACCCGCAAAGACCAGCTGGCAACTGTGCATGCCCACCGAGAGGGCTCTGTTTGCCACCTGTGGAATGTGTGCCATAGGTTCGCCATCACAGGTATAGTGCTTTTCCTCATTTATTTTCCCCACAGTAACACTCTTGTGAAGAAGGTTTTGTAGAGAGAAAGTGTCTGGCCCCACATTCCCCAGTAGGCTTCCACGGTTGAGATTGAACTACAATGTGTGTTTCCTCAGTTACAGTTCAACATCTTAACGAGTTGACCACACTCTCAATTCAAAATCAAAGGGATGGTTGGACCATAATTGTGTGGAGACAAAAGGCCGGACAGGCTTGATCCCTATCAGTCTCTTCTTCTTTGATTCAGCTTAAGCCCACTTCAGTTTCATAGCTACTGGTGCTGGTCATCTGCTTGCTTGATGAGCTTTGATGAGCTCTGTTGAGAAGCAATTTACCAAATCACAAGTGGCAGGTTCTGCTCCTCCTTCTCATTCTTGGATCGCTGTTCATTTACCTGACTCCAAGCCAAAGGGCAAAGACATACAAACTAGGTAATATAGGTAGGGATGCTCAAACCAGGATCCATGTATATGGGGAGAGAGGGATGGAGAGACGGAGACAGAGGGAGGGAGGAAGAGACAGAGAGGGGGGAGGAAGAACAGAGAGAGAAACGAGAGAGAGAAACAGAGAGAGAAACAGAGAGAGAGACAGGGAGAGAGACAGGGAGAGAAACAGAGAGAGAGGGAGAGAAGAGGGGGAATGAAAGAGAGAAAGAGAAAGAAAGAAAGAAAGACGGAAAGAAAGAGAGAGAGAGAAACGAGACAGAAATAGAGAGGAGGAAGAGGGGGAGAGAGGGGGAGGGAAAGAGGGGAAAGAGAAACAAAGAGTGACAGTGAGAGAAAAGAGGGAGAAAGAGAGGAAAGGGAGAGGGGGAGAGGGAGGGAGAGAAAGAAAGAGAGAGAAGAGAGAGGGAGAGAGAAAGAAAGAGGGAGAGAGAGAAACAGAGAGAGAGAAAGAGAAACAGAGAGAGGGAGGGAGAGGAGAGAGAGAGAGAGAGAATTCCAAACACATTTGGATACTGGGGCACAGCACAGGAAGTTAATAATACTTGTCTAAATTATTGCTTTTTAATACCAGTAGTTAAATTGTTAAATATGTTCTCCCTCCACTGGCCTCATAGTCACACAGCAAAAGATAGGAAAGCACATGTTTCAGAGATCAGAGATGATAAAGATCATTTTGACCCATTATCCTAAACTCACAAATATTGCTTTCCAAAAGCATGCAAGATCAATCGAAGAAGGACGGCTGCTTTACTGAACATCTTCAATTTTTGAAAAGCATTATTTGTAACACACCCAGAAATCTCAGCATTTTATTTGGAAGATAGAGTCCAATTGAACACTTCATTTCTACATCTACGCTTAGAGCAAAGAAACTTTGTTGAGCTTTTCACCTGCCTTGATATTTTATTTATGTAATTGAATTATTTACACCTTATTTTTCAAACCAACTTTTAAAGTTGCCAAAGAAGAAATTATAAAAGGTATTGGTCTATTAACTGGTTCAAATTGGAATTGATGTTAGAGGGTGAAAATTGAGTCATCTGTTTAAAGAATATGAATTCCATATTTGTACCTAATCCATTAAATATTTAGTTACCGGTATGTACTGTATATACAAAAGGATAGCACTCATTAAAGGTAAATGTAAAGGTCCCCCTTGCACATATGTGCTAGTCGTTCCTGACTCTAGCAATAGCAATAGCAATATAGCAGTAGACTTATATACGCTTCATAGGCCTTTCAGGCCTCTCTAAGCGGTTTACAGAGAGTCAGCATATTGCCCCCAACAATCTGGGTCCTCATTTTACCCACCTCGGAAGGATGGAAGGCTGAGTCAACCCTGAGCCGGTGAGATTTGAACCGCTGACCTGCTGATCTAGCAGTAGCCTGCAGTGCTGCATTTAACCACTGCGCCACCTTGGCTCTTAGTTCCTGACTCTAGGGGGCAGTGCTCATCTCTGTTTCAAAGCCGAAGAGCCAGCACTGTCCAAAGACGTCTACGTGGTCAGGTGGCTGGCATGACTAAACGCCAAAGGTGCATAGAACACTGTTACCTTCCCACCAAAGGTAGTTCCTATTTTTCTACTTGCATTTTTACATGCTTTCAAACTGCTGGGTTGGCAGAAGCTGGGATAAGTAACGGGAGCTCACTTATGCAGTGCTAGGGATTTGAACTGCTAAACTGCCAAGCTTTCTGATAGACAAGTTCAGCGTCTTAGCCACTGAGCCACAGTGTCCCATTTAACACATTTAACTCATTTAACTATTTAACTCATTTGGTAGCATGCAATATAAATAAAAGAAGAGACAGAGGTTTCTTCAGATATTAATAGATGGGAGCCATTAAATCTCACTCTTTGGTAAAAGATGAATGCTCACAAAATTTAACTTAATTGAAGTTTAATTTATATTCTAAGAGGAATATATCTGGAAAATATTTTCAAGAAATAAATTCTTTGTTTAAAAAGCTCCTATGGGGTTTTTCGATCCAGATGATATGTTTACAGGAAATGCAACCAGATAATGAGGCAGGATTTTGTGTTTTTTTTTAATCTGGAACTGTATAATCATGTTTATCTATTGTGAAGTATAATTAAATACAGGAAGCCAACAACTGTGTCAATTTTCCCATTTGGGCAACTTTGGAATATACATATACAGCAACTTGGATCAATGGATGGTATTAGGATCAAAATACACTCAATACTGGAAACAGTTATGAGTTAGCAAGCTATAGGATATAATGTCTAATTAAAGAAGATTTCACCCCTTGTTCCTTGCTAAATTGTCTTTATAGGAAAATCCAATTTTAAACATTGGGGAAAAGATGGTGATATAACCAAAAAAATGGATGGAAGTGAGTGTCAGCACTCCTCCATTGAATAATTAGGAAAGAAAACCACGAGACTCCATTGCTAGAAATCAAGTGTACTTTTACTAATTATAAATGATCAGAAGCGTAGCAAAGCGAAGACTGATTATTTAGGCGCGAAAGCAAATGATATATAGAATAACCCATTCCCCACCCCTTGGCATCCCAGTTACAGTCCAATCATAATTCTCCCAAGTGTCAGGTGTGAGATAACTTCGAAAGGCATCACGAAGATGGAATGTCGGTGCCGTTGGCCTTGGCGGGAAACCTCCTCCGCATGCGCAGTAAGACAGGCAGCATAACTCCAGAATCTTCCTCCAGCACAAGTAGTAAATCCCTCCCAAATACCATGCCCCCCCCTCCCCGTTTCAATGGCAGACAAAGCAGCAGCAAAGCAGAGGCTGACAGTGAGGATATCAGCTTTGGATCAACTGATAGATGATTTTTTAGCTTATGCTGTGTTAAGAGATAAATATGATCTATCTGATGATATATATTATTTACAGCTACAATATTTGTGAATAACATTGCTTGGACCAGCAGCATTTTCAATTTCTGAGACACCTGAGATATTACAACAACTTGTTAAATCTTTTAAAACTTTTTTTAAAAAAACCTGTTATTAGTTTTAATAATTTTTGCTGTCAATAAATCAATTTGATATGCAGATACTAAGACATGTGTGAAATAAAATATTAGAGTTCCCAATATAGTGTAAGACACCAGGAGAGCATCTTAATGCCTATAGCAAAAATGTCAATGAACTTCACACTACAATTTATACAACAAAACATAATATTTAGAATTTATTGAATTCCACTTTATGGTAGCAAAAAGGACTAAAACGACATTCTGCAGGAGTTGTAATAAGGATAATGCTTCTTTAAACACATGTTTTTACAATGTCCTCTATTTACTAAATTTGGGGAGGAAATGATAGACTATATAAATATAAGTAAGTCTGTAACAAAAGCTAAAATTTTCAGAGGATGATATTCTTTTCAATAACTATGGTTTAGTTCAGTGTTTCTCAACCTTGGCAACTTGAAGGTGTCTGGACTTCAACTCCCAGAATTCCCCAGCCAGCATTCGCTTGTCTGAAAGTACAAGTTTCTAGCCATCCCTTTTTACAGCCTGATATACAGTATAGTATAGTATAGTATAGTATAGTATAGTATAGTATAGTATAGTATAGTATAGTATAGTATAGCATAGCATAGCATAGCATAGCATAGCATAGCATAGCATAGCATAGCATCATAGCATAGCATAGCATAGCATAGCATAGCATAGCAGTGGAGTGGAGTGGAGTGGATGAGTGGTGGGTGTGGTGTGGTGTGGAGTGTAATGTAGCATAATGTAACGTAACACAACGTAACATAATATAATATAATGGAGATTCCTTTCTTAGTTTCTTTCTCTGCCCTTTATGCAGCTGTGCCGTTCCTTCCTCTTAATCTGATCATCCCCTCTGCAGTTTCTCTTCCTCCATCCCCCAAGGCTATTCCCACATACCATTCCATTTATCTAAGATGGGGTGAAAGACACTCGTCTTAGATAAAGTCATTCTTTCCAGCAAAATGATGTTTGAACAAAGAAAAGGGCTGTAGATTGGATTCAGCCTGTAAAAAGGTGCTTCGAAGAGCAAACTCAACACCTGTCTTCAGCAGCCTGTAAAACCTGCATCATTTCCTGAGATTGCAGAGCCGGGGCAGAGCCACCCTAGAAAAGTGTGGCTGTTTTAAAAGTGTTGCAGCCAGGAATTTCGTTCCCACTCTAAAGTGCCTTTAGGCGATCGGAGCCAAAGCACTGCAAGGCCCTTGAGAAGATGACTTATTCAATATCTCAGGCAAAACAGCTTTTTTTGTTGGACGAGCATTTGCTCTACAGCACACAAATGATTTATAGCCAGAGAAGAGGGGTTATCACATTGACTGAGATTTTGATACTCCGCTTCCGCTTACATTACCAACAAGTGTGTGGATAAATCAAGAGGAAGAGTTTTCTTCGAATGTGCTTGAGAAGAAATGTGCTAGAACCCTTCTAGGATTGGTGGCTAAAGGGAGCTACATCAAAATTATAGGGGTGTGTTGCCCTCGCTGCTTCTGCATCATTGCTTGATCCAGCTGACATAACCTCTACCACTGGGGGATGAAGTACATATTGGCTTGAATTGGAATTGGAATTGGAATTAGTTTATTTGTATGCCGCCCTTCTCCCTGAGGGGACTCAGGGCGGCTCACAATTCAGGGGGGAAGGGGTAACAAACAAGTTATAGACATAAGACAATACATTATTAAAAGAAAGCACAACAGTCATACCATTCGGGCGGGGTTAGGGTCTTTAGCCCCAGGCCTGCTGGGACAGCCAGGTTTTAAGGGCTTTGCGGAAGGTCTGAAGGGTGGTGAGGGTACGAATCTCCACGGGGAGTTCGTTCCAGAGGGTCGGAGCAGCCACTTTGACTTTAAAACATAAGGAGCTTTGGAAAAATTTGTCTCTTGGGACCGATATTGTCTGGGAAATTGGATGAGAAATTAGAGGAAGGACAGTGTCTTCTCTTGACAACAGATTTGGGTAGTATATTCTGATTCAGACATTTATTTTATATGGCAGTCCCTGACATTTGGTGACTAATGCCTTTTGCCTCCCATAATTCAGGCAAAATAATGTTGTCACAAAGATTTATCACAGTCGCCCAAGGAGATGCCGAAATCCTGCAGCTGCTGAGAGCTACAACCTGTCTGCTTTGTCCATTCAGGCCATGAATGCTACACTATCAGAAGAGAAGTCACTGTTGAACCTTCCTTTGGGATACCTGGATATTAATCTTAGTTAAGCCATGAGAGTGTACAAACGGTATAATGGGTAGCCCTTCGTCCCGGGGCTGCGTAACAATCTCAGGTTCTTTTTGGTGGTTCTTGGAGACCACAAGTGCTGAGAATTGTGCTAAGGGGCCACCATGTCCTCCCGTTTTGTGGTGGGATAATTATTCTATGTAACTATTCTATGGAGAGGATCAGAACAGAACAGAACAATAGAGTTGGAAGGGACCTTCTAGTCCAACTCCCTGCGCAAGCAGAAGATGATATTATTCAGCCAAATGATTATCCAATCTCGTCTTGAAAGCCTCCACTGTTGGAGCACCTAAATTTCTGAGGGCAAGTTGTTACACTGATTAATTGTTCTCACTATCAAGAAATGTCTCCTTAGTTTTAGGTTGCTTTTCTCCTTGTTGCTTTTTGTCCTGCCATCAGGTGCTTTGGAGAATAGAATGACCCCCCTCTTCTTTGTAGCAGCCCCTCAAATATTGAAACACTGCTAACATGTCTCTCCTAGTCCTTTTTTACATTAAACTAGACATATCCAATTCCTGTAACTGTTCACCGTTTGTGTTGGCTTCTAATCCCCTAATCATCTTTGAGCCAGTTGCCAAGCATATGACTTTTGATTTCAGGACCATCGGGACCATCGGGATGCTGCAAGGGCCATAAGTGTGAAAAACAGTCATAAGTCACTTTTTTCAGTGCCATTGTAACTTTGAATGGTCACTAAATGAACTGTTGTAAGTCAAGGACTAATTAAGGCACGTCAGGTCTCAAGGATTTATATTTGTAGGTAGATTCTGTTTAGGTTTTTCAGATGAAATGCGTGAAGGTTGAAGAGGGAACCGGTAGAAAGCATCTCGGTTCTCCTCTTCTGTCAGAGTGTGAAGCCAATGTGCAGCAATTTAATGAGATTGACTCAGTTGCTGAGAAGATAACAGTAAACCATCCCCGTCCGTCTTATCTTTAGTCCTTTAGAAAAAGTGAGCTATGGTAGTGATGAATATCTGTAGCTTGGGTGTAGGATGAGGGTGGAGGTTCATTCTCTGAGCTTGTGGGTGGACTTCCAAATCTTTCATTATCAGGCTAGGTAACCTCTTTAGTGGAATTCAGGAGATGTCAGTGTCAGTGTTCTTCTCTTTATAAAGGCTTTGTGTGGTCAGTAGGACTTGTGATGGTGAGGTCACATCACACCCACAACCTACCCATCACAAGACCCATCACAAGACCCATCACAAGACCCTGACTTGATATGACTCTCACCTGATGAGACCATCACAAGATCATCACCTGACATGACCCTCCAATATAATATAATATAATTAGTATAGTGTAGTGTAGTGTAGTGTAGTGTAGTGTAGTGTAGTGTAGTGTAGTGTAGTGTAGTAGAGTATAGTATAGTATAATAATAATATAATATAATATAATTAATATAATATAATATAATATAATATAATATAATAATATATACTTCATGTCTCTGACCTCTTTGAGTGATGTTCCATTCTACAACTGCTGAATGTCTGATTTGGAAAGTGTTGTGGCCCACCAGTGACCAGCGGAGCTGGCACCAAAGTCAGACACTGAGGAGGTTGGTGAGAACATGGTCAGTCCTTGAGACTGGGGAAGGCTCGGATGAGGGCTCTGCATCGGAGGCAGCAATGAGGCCAAGGCCATCTGGCAGTTCTCAGCTGCCTTTAGACTAGACAGCAGTGAGGCAGAGAAAGAGCTGGAGCCCGTCCCAGTGTGGCGCATGCGCAGAGCTGCCAGAAGAAAAGAACAGCTAAGAAACCAGGGTGGACTTGGGAGTAAAGCCACAGGTGGATAGTGAATGGCCCCCTTCTCATAGGAAATAAAAGAGGGATGAAAGGGAGTGGGCTTTTGCAGAAAACAATTCATTCACTCATTTCAGGAGTGTGGACGATCTGTCCATGAATCTCAGAGACTCTGTGCCCAGTCTTTCCTTGCACAGCACTGCATTTGGAAAATATTTACATGGCAGCTTTCCAAGCTAGATAAGGTCTGTGGTCATACCTTCACCTTTGAAAGACTGTTTACCAGGTCATTGCTGAATGTGAATGAGAGCAATTTACATTCGTTTAATAAAAGACGTGTTGTTGGGACCAGGACTCTCTGCTTTGTGCTTTTTGGGGAAGCCTAGGTCAGAACAGGAACTGGGAGCTGAAGAAACATTAAATATGACTGGTCTACCAATGCCTGCTTTTTTAGAAGATGACCATAGTGTCTCTCCATTCTGACATGGCAGTGGTTGTTGAACTAGCTTGGTTCTGCAAAGAGAAGGCAAAACCAAATCAATTACATCTTCTGGAGAAGGACATAAAGGAAATTTGCAGGGACTTTCTGTGTCAGAAAGCCTGAGAGATCTTCCAAAACAGACCTCAGCATGGTGTAGATTGGAGCACCTTCGTTTGGCTGCCTTCTTTTGATCATATGCATATGGCGGGACAGATGTTTGGGGAAAGAAAAAAGATCTGAAAATCAGCATATATTTCTGAAAGTTGCACATGTGAAAGCATGCAATGCAAGTGTTATTTTTAAGAGCCAGGATTACTGGCATTAAAAAAAGCCTACTTTGGAGACATTTAGGTTAAAATACCTGCCTCCAAGTGATTCATGTCAAAGAAACAGTGGGAAATTCGTACTATAAAAACATTAGAGAAAATTGCTTTAAAAATAGGAAATTGAGATGTGTTATATTACAAACCAGGTATTTTAGGAAACTGCTGTATTTTTTGAATGGCAGATGTGTGTGTGTGGTGTGTGTGTGGTGTGTGTATACATATATATGTATGTATATGTATATGTATATGTATATGTATATGTATATGTATATGTATAGGTATGTATATGTATGCATGTGTTAGATAGACATAAAACTACCTTCTAGAATAAATACAGCCTTCATAAAGCAAACATTAAAACAGAAGATTGATGCTATATCATACAGCCATAATCTTTAGATCGGCATGTCATCTAGAGTAAAATGTTGACCTCGTTCATTCAATACCTGATCTATGATCTTCTAGTAACATATTTATTTTTCCCCAGACCTTTTAAATCTCTCCTTTCTTCCTTAAAGGGTAACCACAACATTGTTACATCATTGTAAACTGATATTGTCTGTCCATCCCTATATTGGAGTGTCATACCTAGGTTTAATTACACAATCCAAAAGGAAGGGTGGGTGGAGCCGTTCTACGGACCACGCTTGCAAGGTAAGTAGAACAGTGAGGGAGGGAATCTGCTATACCACTCAATTTAGATTAGCTAGAAAGCAGGAAATCCTGCTTTCTAGCTAATATAAATCATGTGTCACAGCTGATCATCGGAAATACCGGTTCACCCGAACTGGTAGCATTTTTTTTTTTTTTGCTACCGGTTCAGCCGAAGCAGTCCGAACCGGTAGCATTTCACCCCTGAACCCAACTGGTGATAACTATCCCTCTCCAATTGCTGCAACCAGCTGGTCATTCTAACGCCCACATGTGTGAGAGGTTACATCCAACCTTAATATCTTAGATTTTATGCCTTAACATTGCATGATTTTCTTGGTACATTTTCTAGCAATTGCTTTCTTGGGCATCCAAGATCTGTTTAAAAATGGTGGCTTTATAGGAAGCTCTAAAAATGCTTATGGCTTGTCTACAGGAAGGTAGTTAAGTGGCCATTCCTATGTGGGCAGTTCATCAAGTGTTGTGCATAGCATCTCTTCCTCTTGAATTGTAGCCTTAAAAAATAAAAATAAGGCCATGCTGAGACTTAACATCTGTCTCTTGCTTCAGCTGTTGTGCAAAGGATAGTGAGAAGGAGTCAGAAGACGCCTGCAATGTTTTCGTAGGACTTCTGTTGCTATGGCAACTGCCTCCTTGTTATCAGTATCTTGTCTACCTCCGTCACACTTGGGCATTTGCACTCAAAGAGTCGAGCATATGTCAGATCTTAAGGAGCAAGACCGAACAGGAAATCATATAAAAATACACCGTAAACATAAATCAGACTTCATTCCTTCCTCTTCTGAAACATACAAATTAATTGAATTTTTTTTAAAAAAAAAACCAGCATTATTTTTCCCCATGAAGCAGGCCAGGGCACTTTAAATTCTGTTATGATTTTTGGCAGGACCATTAAATATGAGGTCTGAAAAAAAATACCCAACTGCTTTTCAGACCGCCCAGAATTTAACTATATTTTAGCTACGCATCTAATATCTATTGCTATGATGTCAATTTCTGGAATGTTATTAATTTTTTTTCCACCAAATAATTGATGTTGCTCCCTAGTAATCTCTTGATCCTGTGAGATTAGAGGGAATAATTTTATTAGCATTGAATTTAATAGAAAGATTATCTTTACCTGACAGGAACTTATTAATTATGTGCAGTAAAAGCTTAATCATCGTCTACTACAAGTTTCCAGCTTCACAGATAATCTCATTTTAAAAAGTTACTTTAACAAACTATTTTGCTTACATAGATACTCTACGAACTGTCAACTGTTAACATATGAGATCATGGCAATAACGATTAGAAGAGGTTTGCAATAGAACAAACACGGAACACTTTTCTAACTGCACAAACTATGTAAGCTTAAGATGAGGGGAGTTTTCCTAGGCTAGAAAGGTAAAGGTTCCCCTCGCACATATGTGCTAGTGGTTCCCGAGTCTAGGGGGCAGTGCTCATCTCCGTTTCGAAGCTGAAGAGCCAGCGCTGTCTGAAGACGTCTCTGTGGTCATGTGGCCAGCATGACTAAACACAGAAGGCACACGGAACACTGTTACCTTCCCAACAAAGGTGGCTCCTATTTTTCTACTTGCATTTGGTTCTTTTTTTTTCCTGGCAGAAGGTGGGACAAGTAACGGGAGCTCACTTGGTTACCCAGCACTAGGGAGTTCAAACTGCTGACCTTTCTGATAGACAAGCTCAGCGTCTTAGCCGCTGAGCCACAGCATCCCTATATAACTCATTTAACTATTTCATTCATTTAGTTACGTAGTCAGCATGACTAAACACCGAAGGTGCACAGAGCATTGTTACTTTCCCACCCAAAGGTGGTTCCTATTTTTCTACTTGCATTTTTACATGCTTTGAACTGCTAGGTTGGCAGAAACTGGGATAAGTAATGGGAGCTGCGTCCATTTAGTGGCGCAAGGGATTCAAACCACCGAACTGCTGACTTTTTTGATTGACAAGCTCAGCTTCTTAGCCACTGAGCCACCACTTCCTTCTTCCTAGGCTAACAATCATTTTATTCATAACCTCCAGAGAAGAACATTTATGAGTTGATCTTTTAGTTAATTCTCATTTTAAGAAGCCATCTATAACTAGCTGTATCACTGAACTGAAGCTTTATATTCCATGTAAATGACAACACTTCTGCATTCATCCAAATCATTTGTTGATTGACACTTCAGCTAAATATGATAGACACCATTGTTTTTTACCTCAGCCAATATATTAGTGAGCACGACCGTAAAGATGGAGAAATTGGAGACATACAAAATTTTAAAGGTTCTGGAAGTAAAACATTGACAGAAGTTAAAATGTTGAAACAATGTGGGTATACTGTTCTTTAATTATTATATAAATATTTAATTAATTAATTTAAAACATTTATATAGCCGTCCATTTTATACAGAAGTCTGGGCGGCTCTCAATCAATAAACATATCCTGGGGAAAGAGAAAAATCATATTTTCTACTAGAAAGCTGACAATCAGGAATGGTACTGGCTAGATTCCCTTCCTCCATGATTTTTTTTTTTAACAAATTCTTTTCCCCAAAATCTCAGTAGGATTAAGACTCAAGATGGCAATTACGTTAGTCTCCTCCATAAAAGGGGAAGTGTCTCTTCCAGAATTTTTTGTTATTTTTTATTCTCTTACAAAACATTTTAAGTATACATTCACATAACTGTTATTCTTCTTTACATTTCTCATTCTATACATTATTATTTCATTTAATAAGTTATAACGTACAATTTGGGTTGCTTTATTTACCATCCCTTCCTCCTTTTGTAACACCTCCTTGTTTTCCCTTTCTTTTCTCCCTCCCTCCCTTCTCTACTTTCTTCCTTCCTCTTCTCCTTCTCCTTTGTTCTTCCCTTCCCTTTCTCCTACTCCTGCTCTTCCTCTTCCACCTCCTAGCTTCTCTCCTTCTCTTTCTCTCCCTTCCATCATCCTCTCCTTACCTCTTTCTTCTTTCTCCCGGCTTCCTTTCATTCTCTCCTCCTCTCCCCCTTTCTTTTTCTATTATTGTTGGTGTACATTTCAAAACTCAATTTATGTTTCCTTGGGATGGTATTTCCACAGACCCAAATATAATTTGATATCATTCTTATTTCCTTACCTTCTCTAAGCTATCCTAATTATATTCCCCCCCCACTTTATATCTCGCTTTTGGATATATACTTATATATTTTATATTTTATTTTCTGTTTTCCCAAAAAGGGGAAATGTATATGGGGATTCTCAGTCATCTAAGTTAGGGTTGTCCCAAAGATGTTTTTTCAAGAGGCAACTTGGACTTTCTGTTTTTTCTTTAAAATTTTCTTCTTCGAATTTTTTTTTTCAAGGAAAAACCCAAAAAGTCCAGTTGCCTCTTGAAAAAACATATTTGGACATAAAGGGGGAAGGTTCTCCTCTTCTGAATGCATCTGTGATATTCCAAAGCAGACAGTATGACATAAAGTGTTAGCTCAGTACTCATTGTTAACAGGTTTCTGGGAGGTGCAATGAGTACCAAAAACAATGAGTACCAAACAGGTTTTTTCCCCATAAGGAATAATGTAGCAGGCATAAGGCAGCTGACATGTTCTAGTTTGTGTACCAAACAAATGATGAGTACCGTGACAAAATTTTCACGTCAAAATGCATTGAGTACCAAATTCTATAAGTTTCAAAGCAGTTGAATAGCAGGGAACCACACTATTGTGGAACAATGCCCTTTGAGCACATATCAGGGAAACTCTTAGATTTCTCTATGCACTATTCTGACCTAGGCTTCCCAAGAGTATTGAGGCAAACTCCTGGTCCCGACAAAAACCCCTTTTATTAATTTACTGTGATTTCTGCTCATTCACATACAGCAAAGTCTTTCAAGGGAAGATTTGCAGTCACAGACCTTATCTGGCTTGGAGAGCTGCCAGGCCGATATCTGTAAAACTTGGCCAGGAGTCTCGGAGAGTCCCAAACCAATTAAATGAACTAATTTCTCCTGCAAACTCCATTTCCTTTCACTCCTCTTTATTTCCTCTGGGAGGGGCCATTCATCGTCCACCTATGGCCTTACTCCCAAGTCAACCCCTATTCTTTAGCTGTTTCCCTTCATCTGACCAACTCTGCGCATGCACCACCGGGAACAGGCTCCAGCTGTTCGTCTGCCTCATTGATGTCTGAAGGCAGCTGATAACTAGCATATGGTTCTGGCCCCATCTCTGCCTCTGACACAGAGCCCTCCTCAGAGCCTTCCCCAGACTCCAGGACTGGCCTATGTTCCTCCCCAACCTCCTCACCGTCTGAATCTGCTGCCAGCTTTGCTGGCCACTGGCAGGCCACAACAGCAACTCCATCATATATTGACTATATAATTAGTGTACCATTGAATTTGTAAAGAGCGTGAATTGTTTCATATTTGGTGATTGGGAATGCAATGGTGAGGGGCTTTTTAACATTTTTTGTCATATGCCAATAAATATTAATTCCTCAGATTGTTTCCTTCTAGCCTGATCGCTGGGGCTGCCTGCAGAATGAAACATCTGATCAAATAACCCATCAAAGCAGATTCACAAATCAAAGTGGGGAATGCACCCCATACCTTTTCTATTCGTTTGGGGTACTTACAAAAAAATATACAATTTCACTTCAACCAATGGGTTTGATCATTCCTTCAAGTTCTCTGCCTATTGGGACGCTGGGTCAGAAGCAAGACTGACTTTGTTTTGAATTTCATTCTCTTTCTCAGCTTTTAGTTTCAAGAGCCGACGTGGTGCAGTGGTTAGAGTGCAGTACTGCAGGCTACTTCTGCTGCCTGCCGGCTGCCTGCAATTTGGCAGTTCAAACCTCACCAGGCTTAAGGTTGACTCAGCCTTCCACCCTTCCGAGGTGGGTAAAATGAGGACCCAAATTGTTGGAGGGCAATATGTTGACTCTGTAAACCACTTAGAGAGGGCTGTAAAGCACTATGAAGCAGTATATAAGTCTAAGTGCTATTGCTACTTACTGCAACCGCCTCAATTTTAACTCCCTTTTCTATTTGATGTAGGATATTACGTTTATTTAGGTTATAACCAGTCTGAGCCTGAGGGAGGGGTCAAATATGCCATCAATCTCGAGTCCCTTCAGACCCACAAGAGATCTAAGTCCAGCCCTCCTTGAATTCTGCTGATTCTTATCTACTGCTTTGACCGTTAGTAGTTCAGATTCTTGTAGAGAAAGTTAATATGCATTAGATTTGTATTCATTTGAACTTCCTTGACTCCTGACTTCTTCCATCTGACACCTTCCATGCTACTATTGCCAAAAACACCTGGAATTCCATTTACTTTTAGCATTCTGACTATGGGAGACCATCCTGGCATATAGCATTGAGTAAAAACTGATTTCAACTTCTGCAAAATCAAAACAAGTCGAAGGCTCTGGGCTATAGTGAATGGGTAGCAAGCTAATAGTTATAGAGCTGGAAGGGACCTTGGTGGTTTTCTAGTCCAACCTCTCTGCTCAATCTTTTCTTTAAAACCTCCAGTGATGAAGTACCCATAATGCACAGGTGGCATTCAGCAGGTTCTGACCAGTTCTGGAGAACCGGTAGCAGAAATTTGAGTAGTTTGAAGAACTGGTAAATACCACCTCTGACTGGCCCCGTCTCCATCTATTCTCTGCTTCCTGAGTCCCAGCTGAGAATGGGTATTTTGCAGTAACCTTCCCCCTGGAGTGGGGTGGGAATGGAGATTTCACAGTATCCTTCCCCTGCTACGCCCACCAAGCCATGCCATTCCTACCAAGCCACACCGACAGAACCGGTTGTAAAAAAAATATGAATCCACCACTGCCACATCTGAAGGCAAGCTGTTGCAATGGTCAAGTGTCATCACAGTTAGGAAGTTTCCCCTTAATTCCAGGCTGTTTCTCTCCTTGATTAGTTCCATCCATTGCTTCTTGTCTTAGCAATAGCAATAGCAGTTAGACTTATATACCGCTTCATAGGGCTTTCAGCCCTCTCTAAGCGGTTTACAGAGTCAGAATATTGCCCCCAACAACAATCCGGGTCCTCATTTTACCCACCTCGGAAGGATGGAAGGCTGAGTCAACCCTGAGCCGGTGAGATTTGAACAGCCGAACTGCAGAACTGCAGTCAGCTGAAGTAGCCTGCAGTGCGCATTTAACCACTGCGCCACCTCGGCTCTTGCCGTCAGGTGCTTTGGAAAACAACAAGGCACCTTAAAAAGCAGGTGGAAAAGTATAAGGTTACTTTTTAAACAGCTTTAAAAGATTTTTAACAATTCTTTTAAGTTAGTGAAGGACACTTGCTTCATTGGTTCACTCGTGTTTCGGGCTAGATCATTTTGGAGGTCATTACCTTGTTTGTCTTTTCATTCTCCCCTTCCCCCAAACATCTAAGAGGAATATTCCAAAACTTCAGTAAAGTCCCTGAAGATATTCTGCTGAAACATGATGCGTGATATTGTTTAATGGACCTATCATTCCTCCTCTTTTATACCCATTTTAACGAAGGGAAAAAAAAAACCCTGCAGGTTTGTAATGCTTCTGCATGAAAGCTAATAATTTTCTTTTATTGCATCTCAAAGTGCTTTAAGAGTCAAATTGAATCAGTTTGCCTTCAGATCTTGGATCACAATCTCAAATTGAATCAGGCCCTCATTGAATCTTGAATTTCTTCTTTGAATTAATAAGGGCTTCTAACATTCCACTCCTGCAATCCTGAAAATTGCACTCACCCGTGACTTGGTAGAGTAGAGGAGACAGAACGGAAAAGTTTAAGTTGCAGAGAAGTCCTGGGGCTTACTTCATACATCATCCTAACTCATAAGCTAGCTTCTTTGGTTTGGAGTTTGCTCAATCAGTATGAGCTCCATCCACTGATTATATAAACTATGATTTGATCCACAGAATAGCGTGTCGAATCTGTGGTAGGGAGAGTGTAGATTGGGAGAGGTCCTTGGTGCTCTCGGAACTTGCTTGTTTTCTTGCAGATGTTTCATTACCGAACTAGGAAAACATCATCAGTGCTAGAGGAAAGATTGCCAGCACCCCAGAAGATCTGAAGGTCAAAGGATCTTGATAGACTTGAACATCGGGCTCTAGCCAACGAACAACAAGGTTTCTGCACTCTAGTATCAGATGCTCAAGCACAAGATAGGATGTACCTAGCTTGGCATTAATTTTGTGAGGAGGATCTGGATATTGTGGTAGATACTGCAGTACACTCAGCATACACTGGACTACTGCAACGTGCTCTACATGGGGCAGCCCTTGAGAGCATTCGGCGACTCCAGCTGGTCCAGAATGCAGCCGCGCGAGCGATCGTGGGTGCACCTCGGTTCACCCACGTAACACCTATCCTCCGTGAGCTGCACTGGCTGCCTATTGGTCTCCGGATACGCTTCAAGGCGCTAGTCGTCACTTATAAAGCCCTTCATGGTATTGGACCTGGGTACTTGAGAGACCGCCTGCTGCCAATTACCTCCTCTAGACTGATTAGATCCCACAGATTAGGCCTCCTCCGAATTCCATCCGACGGCCAGTGTCGACTGGTGACTACCCGGAGGAGAGCCTTCTCTGTGGCTGCTCCGACCCTCTGGAACGAACTCCCCGTGGAGATTCGAACCCTCACCAGCCTCCAGACCTTCCGCAAAGCCCTTAAAACCTGGCTATTCCGACAGGCCTGGGGCTAAAAAGCTTCTACCCCCTTCTCGAATGGTATGACTCTTGTGTGTTTTAAAT
Organism: Thamnophis elegans; assembly: GCF_009769535.1. Lineage (NCBI taxonomy): Eukaryota > Metazoa > Chordata > Lepidosauria > Squamata > Natricidae > Thamnophis > Thamnophis elegans. The sequence continues at coordinate 59,951,502 of NC_045550.1, forward strand.
TATGTATTGTTGCGTGTCGTTTTAATTTTTGTCTGCATCCCTCTCCCTTGGTTGAGTTGTAAGCCGCCCTGAGTCCCCTTCGGGGGAAAAGGGCAGCATATAAATAAAATAAACATTCAACATTCAACATTCAACATAAACCAGCAACATGTCACAACTGCCAAAAGGACCAATGCAATCCTTTATTCCATCAACAAAAATTATAAAGTTGAGATCACAGGAAGCGATAGTGCCACACTTCATTGTGTCAGGGTTCCAAGTAACACCCCCAACCAAAGAAGACTCCGAGGCTTGAGTTTCCTCCAAGTTCCATTTTATTACAGATGTCATATTGGCACATCTGGGAAAACCCGAATCTGAAAGCTACCAGGTTTTCCCCACCCAAGTGAAAGTTCAAGTCCCTACCCAGCACCCACATGTCCATCACATGGTCCAATCAGGCACCAACTGGAGATGCCTCCAGTCACACCACTCCAGGTGTGGGGCAAGATGTCCTTGATACTCTGAGAAAGGAATGTTATTTAGACTATATGTCTCCCATACCAGTGGTAGGATTCAATTTTTTTACTACTGGTTCTGTAGGTGGTTGGCGTGGCAGGGGAAGGATACTGTAAAATCCCCATTCCCTCCCCATCAGCTGGGACATGGGAGGCAGAGAATAGATGGGGGTGGGGCCAGTCAGAGGTGGTATTTACCGGTTCTCCGAACTACTCAAAATATCCGCTACCGGTTCTCCAGAACTGGTCAGAACCTGCTGAATACCACCTCTATCCCATACTCCATAGAATCCCCTCTCCCATTTTCCACAGCAGAAAATGTGCATTATGCCTGAAGGCCCAATGTAAAAGATGGCTTCCAGGCCCGACATATTGGTTTAGACTGGTTCCAGTTTGCATTGCCATAATGCAAGAAAGATAACTGAAACTGGAAAGAATGCAAAGAAGAACAAAGATGGTTAAACATAAAATAGGTTGTGACCTATGACTCATCAGAATTAATGGTAGGTTAAAAATCTGTCAATATTAGGGGAGAAGAGGAAGGGAGGTGAGAGAAGGGAAGAGCAAGGAGAGAAGTCAACCCAGCTTATTATTATTTTTTTAATCATTGCTTATTCATTTTGTTGAGAATTTCCTCTAGAAACTATGTCTCAGTGGAAATAAATTAGTGTCTGGTGCTCTTTTATAAATTTAATGATGAGGATGTATGTGAATGCTGAGTAGTGCAGTGGCCCAGAGGTGGAGCTTTCATCTCACAACCAGGAGGCTGTGAGTTTGATCCTAGCTAGAGGCAGATACTTCTCTCTGGGTACACTGAGCATATATCTGCTGAATAAAACTCCACTTTGGTGACAGGAAGGGCATCTGGCCATTAAACATTCAGCTCCATTCAGTTGCCCAGACTCCACCCCGCAAGGAATTAAAAGTCGTTAAAAGAGGATGATAGTGTATGTGAATGGGTTTTTTCCCTTGTACAGTTAGTCCTCAACATTCATTCATTTCATTTCATTTTATTGAGTTTGTATGCTGCCCTATTCCCGAGAGACTCAGGGCGGCTCACAATAAAAAAGGGAGGGGATACAAAAAAATAAAATAATTTTTTTTTTAATTCTACAACAGCCATAACCTCGAATGGAGCTGGATAGTTCAACAGCCCCAGGCCTGCCGGAACAGCCAGGTCTTAACTGCTTTGCGGAAGGCCGGAAGGGTAGTAAGGGTCTGGATCTCCACGGGGAGATCATTCCAGAGGGCCGGAGCAGCCACAGAGAAGGCCCTCCCCCAAGGAGTCACCAGCCGACATTGGCCGGCAGATGGAATTCGGAGGAGGCCTAGTCTGTGGGATCTAATAGGTCTTTGGGAAGTGACTGGCAGGAGGCAGTCTCTCAAGTACCCAGGTCCGATACCATGTAGGGCTTTAAAAGTAACGACTAGCACCTTGAAGCGTTTCCGGACAAACATGATTAGTCCAGAATTTCTGTTGCTAAGCAAGGTGGCTATTAAGTGAGTCACATCTCAGTTTATGGACTTTTTTGCCTATATTAAGCAAATCAGTGCAGTTCTTAAGTCAATCATGCAGTCATTAAGCAAAATCAGCTTTCGCATTGACTTTGCTTGTATGAAGCGAGCCGGGAAGGTCACAAATGGGGATCGTAAAACCAGAAATCATAAAAACACTCATGTTCACTAACTCATCTTTGAAAATTAGCTATTCGTGTGTGTGTGAGAGAGAGAGAGACAGAGAGAGAGAGACAGAGGGAAATTTGACCTTTTTGATATATTTTTTATATTCTATGAATGACCTCAATTAGCCACAACTGTAACCTTGAATACAGTTTTATGGGGATTGTATGATCTTGAGATGCTGCAACCATCGTACATAGGCGCAAGTTGCTCAATTTTGATCACATGACTGAGAGGACCCCTCTGATTTTTGTAAGTGCAAGGACTGATCATAAATCACTTTTTTCAGTACCATTGTAACTTTGAATGGTCATTGGTTGTAAGTTGAGAACTGCCTCTACAATTATCTTTGCTATGGTATGTGTTTGGCATTTGATTATTCTTCTGGCACAAAGTTTATGTCCTTTTGCTGTGGCTTTGTTACATGTTTTTTACCCTGTTAGTAGAGGATTGCCAACTACTCAGAATCTTTGTGAATTGGATACAAACCTGTTCTGGCCCCCACTTAGCGTTCCAAAACTACAGTCACACAAAGCTTGCCAAAAGAAAGCCTTTATCAGTCCCAGCTCACGCTGGCTGCGAGCCCAAAATAAACATAGATAAAGTCTCTGGCAACAAGGTTTACGCAGCAGAATGCAGAAACAAAACTCTTACAGCACCAGGTTTTCAGGAAGCAAAATCACTTATCCAAGTGTCTCACAAACTCAACAGGAACGGAACTGAATTCTCCATAAACGAACGCCGAACCACGAATGAACGAACGTTGACTTCTGCAACCAGGGTGTGGCACCATCAGTCCTTTTATCTCCAGAAGACGACACTAACGAGCAACAGCTGGAGCAATATTCCTGCATCCCGACTCAACTCACAGCAAACTTCTGCTGAGTCACAACACAAACCCTAGCAAAGAAATAAGTGGATCCCAGAATTATAAGGTTAAAAAGGACGTCATGATCTTCTCGTCCATGGGTCAGCAACCCATAGCTCTGAAGCCGCATGTGGCTCTTTCATCCCTCTGATGCAGCTCCCTGTCACCGGTTGGCACCACAATATTGAGAGGAGCTTCCAATATGGGGGGGGGGAGAGCAGGGCGTACCAGGAGGAGACTCTATGGCAAGGGTCAGGTTTTCTAGTCTGCTCCACAATTGATAGGGCTTTCAGTTAGGACAGGTAGAGGAAAAAGGATGCTGTGCTAGGAAGAGATTCTATGGTGGGGGAACCGGACTTCCATTCGGCTCCAGAATTGAATGGGGGGCTTCCGGTTAGGACCTTTGTGGCTCTTTGAGTATTTAAGTTGCCAATCCCTGTTCTAGTCCAACAGTACTGACAAATTATTGCCCAATTTTTGCTTGAAAAAGCAATGGAGCACCAACAAATTCAGAAGTCGAGCTAGAAGTCTCTTCCTGTGGAAGCTTCCTATTTTCCTGTACTTCAATTACATCTTAATATTCCATAGCAATATTAAAAATTTTGTTTGGGGTTTGTTCTATATAGATGCCAAAAGAGTCTTCCTGCCTCTGGGAAATATTTTAAGCCAATTGTTGGAGACCTTCCTGTGTCCCAGAGAAATTCGGAGAGATCCAATTTTTCTGCCCACTAATTTGGTGGAGACTCACATATGCTCAGATGTGCTTAGCCTTTCCCCACGTTTAAGCATTCATATATGATGATGTTCGTCCATCGTGTTTGAAGAGGACCTTGACATTGTGGGCTATGCACAATGTGTCTGCAGGGGGCTGGTAAGGTGTGTACAGATACAAAATGTTCTGCCACATGTCTGGCAGACATGTGTGGGTGCCATTGTGGCAGCATTTGCAGCTCTGGCTTCGCTTCTCTTGTGCGATGGTTGTTCTTCTGTCCTCAGATGTCTGGATGTCTTGGTGGATCATTGTGCACCATGTTGATCGGTCTTGTGCCAAGGTTTTCCAGGAGGTGGTGTCAATATCCAGGGACTTGAAGGAGCTTTCAATGTGTCTTTGTATTGCTTCCTTTGTCCCCCGTGCAATCGCTTTCCTTGAGACAGCTCACCATAGAGGAGCTGTTTGGGGATGCAATGATCTGGTATCTTTGTGTTGTGGGCTGCCAGCGGCCAGCAGAGCTGGCAGCAGATTCAGACAGTGAGGAGGTTGGGGAGGAACATGGGCCGGTCCTGGAGTCTGGGGAAGGCTCTGATGAGGGCTCTGTGTTGGAGGCAGAGAGAGGGCCAGAGCCCTATGCCAGTTATCAGCTGCCTTCAGAGTCAGACATCAGTGAGGCAGATGAACAGCTGGAGCCTGTTCCCAGTGTGCGCATGTGCAGAGTTGCCAGGCAAAGAGAACAGCTAAAGAACAGGGGTCAACTTGGGAGTAAGGCCACAGATGGACGATGAATGGCCCCTCCCAGACGAAATAAAGAGGAGCAAAAGGGGAATGGAGTTTGCAGGAGACAATTAGTTCACTTAATTGGTTCATGACTCTCTGAGACTCTTTGCCAGTTTTGCAGATAGCAATAATAATAGCAGTTAGCATATTGCCCCCAACAATCCGGGTCCTCATTTTACCCCACCTCGGAAGGATGGAAAGCTAAGTCAACCCTGAGCCGGTGAGCCAGTGAACCCACCTCAGAAGGATGGAAGGCTGAGTCAACCCTGAGTCAGGGAGATTTGAACAGCCGAACTGCAGAACTGCAGTCAGCTGAAGTAGCCTGCAGTGCTGCATTTAACCACTGCGCCACCTCGGCAGATATCGGCCTATCAGCCTTCTAAGCCAGATAAGGTCTGTGACTGTAAATTCACCCTCGAAAGACTGTTGGATGTCAATGAGCAGAACTCACAGCAAATTAATAAAAGGGTATTTTTGTTGGAACCAGGAGTTTGCTTCATGCTCTTGGGAAGCCTCGGTCAGAACACTTTGCAACATGGCCTGCCTAGCATGTCTGGGCTTTCGTCAGCAGGGTGTGAACTGATGGCAGACCTGCTCTGGAGAGGACTTCTATGTCTGGCACCTTGCCCTGCCACTGGATCCTCAGACGTCTGTGGAGGCAGGTCATATGGTAGTGGTTCAATTGTCTAGCGTGCCTCCTGTGTACAGTCCAAGTCTCACTGGCATACATCATATATGATGAATGAATGAAGAGCAACAATTAAGAAATATCAGCAATAAACTATTCCTTAACATCCTGGCCGTGACTTCCTTGATGGAACACTATTGATTGAACAGTCATCTGTGGGGTGAATAGTTGAAATGCACAGCCTCTGACTTTAGCTTCTTCAACATTGCATTTTTTATTTGACGGTGGGCATGTACTACTTTCCAGTTGTATGATGAAGTGTAAGATTGGCCATCAAAACTCTCCTGATGTTCTCAATGAAGCATTTAAATTGTGGCTTCCATGAGCGAAATGTTGACGATGGTCTCCAGGGTTTTAAAAATGTTGAGTTGTTTCCATTCAGCTCCACTTATCTTGGCATGATTGCTTGGAAAAGATTATAATCTCCGTTTCCTGATGATTAATGGAGTGGGGCTGCTGTAACACCAGGGGGGTTTGAGGCAGTAATGGTATCCTCTTTTCCTCTGGAAAAGTTCTCCGGGATTGGGCGGCCTATAAATCTAATAAATTAAATTAAATTAAATGTTCTTCACTACCTGTTCGGTAGCGGGAATGCACACATCTGGGCATGCACAGAACCTTCTGCACAAGGACATCTGGATGGGTGGGCAGAGCCTTGTGCCATCACCACTACCAGTTTGTCCGAACTGGTACGAACCAGCAGAATCCCACCTCTGGATTGAGGGTTGAAATTGAATATGGATGCTTAAAATAATGAACATCGGATATATTGATTATTTCTCTTTCTTCCCTTTCCTCTGCTTCATATCTATTTTAACTCTCAGTTTGTGTTTGTTTTGTTATGTTATGTGTGTGTGGGGGGGGGTGTTCATAAGAAAGAAACAAGATTAACGAAGTTTCTGGAATTTCTTCGCCATTAACATTTTTATTGAGTTATAAAGTATTGTAAAATACCAATACAGTGTAAATAGGAAAGCAGTGGGGAGGGAAAGGGGAAGGAGAAGCGAGGAAAGATAAAAGATAAAAAAAGAAAAAGAAGCATTGACTTCCAACTCTGTGTGTGTGTGTGTGTGTGTGTGTTACAGTAAAATTAGTCATTAACATCAAATCACAACTTTTTGCTTTTTCATAATAATATAACAGGCGATTTCTATAAAAAAAATATATCAGTCTAATCAGTAAAACCCAAAGTCAGAGTTTCATTCTTCTCCACATCCAGCATGAATTCAGAAGCGATCTCCATGTGGAAACAAAATACTTACCTTCTTTTCTTTAATCAAAGTGGTCAATTTTTCCATTTCAGCCAACTCCATCAACCATTCGTCCATAGTAGAAATCAAAGTGTCCTTCCGTTTTTCTGCATGTGGTTTCTGGAATTCTTTTTAGCACCTTTCTTGCCAATCCGGGCCGAACTGGGAGCAACCTCTGAACTGGTTGTTGGAAGAAAATTGAGAACCGGCTGTAAAATTATTTGAATCCCACCACTGGTCACATGTCCAGGAGCGAGTGACCACTGTACAATGAAGCTGTTGGCAACATTCTGAGCCCCTTCCCACTTCTAATTCCCATAGGGATAATTTCATGGCTGAATTCATGCTTTCCAAACTTCCTTTTGCCAGCCCATCCCCCTCAAAAAACAATAACATACATACACATATATACACGCACCTACCAGATTGGGTTCATTCTGTATTAACAAATGGGTTTTAAGATGAACTTTGGCAACTGGGAAAGCTATGTTAGTGAATGGACAAATATTCAATTTGCGAATCTCTCCCTCAGCTGCTTTAAGGAATGAGCTGCTGAGCCGCAAGAAAAAGATGAGATAGTTGTACTCCATGTTTCTTTTAACCCCTTCACTTTGGTGAACACAAGAGCCTGTCTTTGTCTGCCTTTATGGAGTGTGGTGGGTTGCCAATTTTTTTACTATCGGTTCAGGCGGGCGTGAGCATGCGCAGAAGCATCCAGGCAGGTTGGCGGAGCCTCCCGCCACCGCTACTACCAGTTTGCCTGAACCAGGAGTATTTATTTATTTATTTAATTAATTAACTTGTATGCCGCCCACTTTCGGAAGACTCAGGGCGGAGTAATCCATTTCTGATATTGACTCTCCAATTTATGCAGTTCTGAGAAGGAGACCAGCAGAAAAAGAAGGGAGGGAGGGAGGGAGGGAGGGAGGGAGGGAGGGAAGGAAGGAAGGAAGGAAGGAAGGAAGGAAGGAAGGAAGGAAGGAAGGAAGGAAGGAAGGAAGGAAGGAAGGAAGGAAGTTCTAACCCATGTTTCTTCTGACCCCTTCACTTTAGTGAAAATAACAGCTAGTGTTAGTCTGGATTTATAGGGGATTATGTCTCCAAAATATACAGCTTTATTTTTACTTCATTCTTTTGGTAACCAAGTTCTTCTTTTCTTTTGGTCCAAACTTGTCTGTTCTCCATGTCACACATGGGTCAGTCTGAGGCAGTGGTGGGTTCCGGATCTACATGCATCTTAGCGCCTCCGCAAGCCTCTGTGACGCTCCAGCTGCTCAGCGGAGCGTCACGCAGGCGCTGTATGTGCTGTGCACATGCACAGAAGCACAGAAGACGTAAAAGACCAGTAAGGAGCTGGCGGGGCAGGGGGCCCTCAGGAGCACTGTACCGGAACTGTATCCAGTGCTCCAGGCTGACTCCGGTACGCCCGTACTGGGGCATACTGCCTGCAACCCACCACTGGTCTGAGGACAAAGCTGTGTACTGAGGCCCCTATGACAACTACTGACAGGAATAACAACGTAAATTGTCAATAAAATTAAACATATATTGATCAGTGTTAATTTATCAGTGTTAATTTCTATTAATGCATATTAGTATTAATTAAAAATGCATTAAAATGTAATAAATACGGTAGATTGCTGTATTTATATGATACGAAGTGCATTGAAGGGTTAACATACACAGATTAGTATGGGGCACGTATGTTCGTGGGGACCACGGGCAAGTGCCCATCAGGCCCATGCGTTAAGACAGCCGTGGCTGAGGGGGAGGGAAGGGGACAGAAAAGATTCTCTCAGAGTACTCAGTGAAAGTCCCAAATTATAAATTGTGAGCTTCTGGTTTTCAATTTTGTGGTATTGTGGCTTCCTCAGAACTCAGCAACATCTTTTGTGAGGAGGCTTTGAGGACAATGGCGAAGTGTGTGTACAATCCGTATCCACCGGCTGTGGAAGGGCACTGAAGTAGCCAGCTAAATTTTTCTTTCTGGATGATAAACTAAAAAACAGAGCAGAACAAGCCTCCAATACTTCGTCTCTTGCCCTTGTTCCTAGCCACATTCCTGAGTTCTGCACACTGGCCTTTCGTTATATGCACTGTACATTGGTAAGAAGTAATTCTTTCTGATGGCAGTGTTCTCTCTCTCCCCCCTCCCTTCTCCGCTCTCCCTCTCCTCTCTTTCTCCTTCCCTCCCCCTCCTCTCTCCCCCTCCCTCCCTCTCTCTTCTCCCTCCCCTCCCTTTCCCTCCTTCCCCCCTTTTTCTCCCTCCCTCCCTCCCTCTCCTCTCTCCCCCTCCCTCTCTCTCCCTCCCTTCCTTCCTCTCTTTCTCCCTTCCTCTCTCTCTCCCCTCCCTCTCCTCTTCTCCCTCTCTTTCTCTCTCTCCCCTCCCTCTCCCTCCCTCCCTCTCCCTCCCTCTCTCTCCTCCCTCCCCCCCTCTCTTCTTTCAGAGTCCTTATCAGTAAGAAAACAGAATCTTTAACCAGTAATCTTTCAGGGGTTGCTGTCCAGGTGAAATAATTGTTAGACAATCTCTGGAGTTGTATTTTCCTTCTTTCCTTCTTTCCTTCTTTCCTTCTTTCCTTCTTTCCTTCTTTCCTTCTTTCCTTCTTTCCTTCTTTCCTTCTTTCCTTCTTTCCTTCTTTCCTTCTTTCCTTCTTTCCTTCTTTCTTTCTGATTATGGGTTATGAACCCCAAAGTTCTGGACACAAAATTTAAGGGTGGAAATTGAATGTAGGCGTATGTGCATGGATTTTCCCTTTTTGGTAAGGCAAAGGAGAATTTGTGAAGATATTTTTTCCTTCTATTCTGACAGCATCCTGGGGTGTTTCTTTGATTGGATCGATCTGAGGTGAATTTCTTTTCCCAATTGTTTCATGCCAAAGAGGAGCACGTCAAGACCTGCATTACTGTACTCTATCTGCCAGATTCCAGTCTCTCCGGAGCCCTAGTGCCAGTCCAATCCTCATTTCTTTGCATTTGTGGTACCTGCTTCTTGTTTCAGAATATTGCTTACAAACTGGAGAACTTTGCTAATGACGTCATGTCCAAAGTTTCCTAGAGCCCACAACTTCTTTCAACCCTGAGTGAATGAGATATGAATAGGAATCATACATAGGCAAATGTTTCTCCTTTACAAAGCTTTATGATTCTGAATTTTGATGTATTGTAACTTTTTCTTATATATTCTTTTGCTTCCTGCAAAAGCTCATGTCCGTTTGCTCCTTTTTTATGTCTTATGGAGGGGCCAATCATCTCCAGCCTTACTCCTGAGTTGCCCCTTTTGTCTTAACTGTTCTTGCCTTCTGGCAGCTCTGTGTACACTGGGAACAGGCTCACACTGTTCTTCTGCCTCACTGATGACAGACTCCTGAAGCTCTGGAGGTAGCAAATCACTACCAGATAGCCTTGGCCCCCTCTCTGTCTCCAACGCAGAGGCCTCATCAGAGCCTTCCCCAGACTCCAGGACTGGCCCATGTTCTTCCCCAACCTCCTCACTGTCCAACTCTGCTGCCAGCTCCGCTGGCCACCGGCAGACCATAACAGGTTTATGATCACCTTTGTGACAAGAATTTCCATTGCTAAGCAGAGTTTTAAGTGTGCAGCACCCAATGTTACAACCTTTCTTTGCCATGATTGTTAAGAGAAGCCTTGCTCTTGTTAAATGAATCACATGATCATTAAGACAATCTGGCTTCCCTCATTGACTCTGCTTGTCAGAAGCCTCCTGGGAAGATGACAAATAACCCTCATTTTACCAACCTCGGAAGGATGGAAGGCTGAGTCAGCCTTGAGCCGGTGAGAATCAAACAGCTAGCAGTCAGCAGAATTAGCCTGCAATACTGCATTCTAACCACTGCGCCATCATGGCATGAGCATGAGGACTGGTCATAAGTAACTTCTTTTTTTATTAAAAATTTTGAAAAAAAAACTTTTACAAATATTTACCTCCCTCCCCCTCCCCTCCCCACCCAAACCCCAGCCCCCCACCTCCCCCCCCCCTCACCTCGACTTCCCAGAACCAATACAGGGTATAAATCTTTAACAAAGATATTCTAAGATAAACTTTTTAAAAAAGTTAGTATCATCTTTCATTTGAGCTTTAACTCCTCTTTGCTAGGCTAGCTCTAAACAGATTATATCATTCCTTGTTTCTTCAGTCATAAACTATCTGGAATTTCTTAGTCCCATATTTATTTTGAGTATAGTCAATCCATCTTCTCCACTCCAGTTTATATCTCTCATTTGAATGGTCCTTATGCTGATATTTTAGCCATCTCTGCTAGGTTTGTTACTTTTAATGTCCATTCTTGAATAGTAGGCAAATCTTCCTTCTTCCAGTATTGCGCCACCAAGAGTCTTGCTGCAGTTATTAAATGCAAAATCAAGTTAGTCTCTATAACAGTACAATCAGTAATTATACCTAACAAAAATAACTGAGGGGTAAACTTTATCCTTTTTTTAAGAACATTTTGCATAATCCACCATAATTTTATCCAAAATGCTTTAACCTTTTTACAAGTCCACCATATATGATAGTATGTAGCGTCAGCGCAATCACATCTCCAGCATTTAGGTTGTAAATTCGGATGCATACAGGCCAGTTTTTTAGGATCTAAATGCCATCTATAAAACATCTTAAGTAACTTTTTTAATGCCAACTTCAAACACGTGCTATACAGCTAGTTGAATGTTGAGGATTGCCTGTATAAAAAAGTAATGGTAAAAGTTCCCCTCGCACATATGTATGTGCTAGCCATTCCTGACTCTAGGGGGCATTGCTCATCTTCGTTTCAAAGCCAAAGAGCCAGCGCTGTCCAAAGATATCTCCGTGGTCATGTGGTCAGCATGCAGCATAACTAAACGCCAAAGGCACACGGAATGCTTCCCATTTTTCTACTTGCATTTTTACGTGTTTTTGAACTGCTAGGTTGGCAGAAACTGGGACAAGTAACGGGAGCTCACTCCGTTACACAGCGCTGGGGATTCAAACCACTGAACTGCTGACCTTTCTGATTGACAAGCTCAGTGTCTTAGCCACTGAGCCACTGTGCCTGTAGATCACATTGTAATTATGGCAGATTGGCTAACTTTTTGTGTGAATGCAGCCATTGTAGGATATTCTGCAAAACATAGTTGAAACAAACTATGGCTTGGAATTATCTGTGAATCTAACCTAGTCATATATTCCTTAATTAATTAATATGTATGTACTCTTGACTGGCCAGAATACATATTCAGCATTTCTCATCTGCATATTCCCTTGCTAAAAATAATCGTCATCCATTGCTTGCCCTAAAGATACTCGAAATACTTACAAAGGTGGCTGTGGGGTGATACATGGAAGTGCAGGGAAAGTTAGCTGTAAGATAACGCTTGCTCCAAAAAGGCTTTCTTTTTATGAAATGCTATCCATCTGAATCCAAGCATCTTGTTGTTTGAAGCTGAGCTCACATTGGGATGCCAGACCAGTGCTAGAGGTGTTTAATTCACATCTGGGGTGTTTCTACATGCCAAACAAAAATCCTTGCAGACAGAAAATGTTGTTCAGAAGGTATCTGAGCTAGCCAAAGAGCCAGATGTACAATCTGAAAGGGGTCTCTAAACAAGTCAGCTTTTAAAATTTGCTATAGTTTTATTATAATACTAGCCGATAACCCGGCATTGCCCAGGTATTTATTTATAGGAGGAAAATGTCTGGACCAAATGTAATTTCTAATGTTGGATTCCCCCCTCCTACCAGAGGGAGTCCCCTTGTGGAGTACTGTAAAGCCGTTACCAGGGCAATTCCACTGCACTGCACAGTAGTAGCCATTTTACGGCAGTACAGTAGAAGCCATTTAAGGCACAACAGGCTGTATCTTAACAGAACACACACCCCGAGGAGTGTCTTACCTCTCACAGTATTTGTTTCCAGAGAGTAAGTCATCTGTGTACCAAGTTTGATTGAAATTGCTCCAGGTGTTCCAGAGTTAATCTGGAACATACACACATACAGCCATAGATAGATAGATGATAGATAGATAGATAGATAGATAGATAGATAGATAGATAGATAGATAGATAGATAGAAAGAAAAATAATATATGAAACTCTCCATAGATTAAACACTAAATTGCATGATCCTTAGTGACTGATCAAGTTGTGCTTTGTCTCTGTATGAATCCACAGCTTCTGTTCAAAGGGGGCTCTTCCCACCCCTGGTTTATTACACACTTTGTTCACATCAAGTTCAATGGTTACCTAGCCCTATTCTCAGAAGAACAGAGCTGGAAGGGATCTTTGAGGTCTTCTAGTCCAATTCCTTCCTTAAGTAGGACACCTATACCATTTCAGAAAAATAGCTGTCCAATCTCTTCTTATAAATCTCCAGTGATGGAGCACCCACAACATCTGGAGCAGTGGTAGGTTTCCATTTTTGCTCGTGCATGTGCGTGACGCTTCCTGTCACCGCCACTACCAGTTTGCCCGATCTGGGCCAAACCGGCAGAAACCCACCTCTCGTCTGGAGGCAAGTTGTTCCTCTGATTAATTGTTCTCACTTTCAGGAAATGCCTCCTTACATTTTAGGTTGGTTCTCTCCTTGACCAGTTTCCATCCATAGCTTTTGTCCACCCTTTGGAGTATAGGTTGACTCCCGTAAGTTGACCCCTTTTTCCATTAGCACCTGCCAAGTAGAGCTTCTATGGCTCCCCATAGCTTAAGATCTCATAGAGCTAAATGTGGCCATGAATAACTATCTTCTTAACAAATTGCATTTCTGAGTGCCAGTTATGACAGTGATAGGATTTCATGGCAAAGCCATCCAAGCATTCCAAGGGTACCATCCAGGCCACCTGTAGATTCATCTTTGCCAAAATATAGTCCATTGGAGTAAAAAGAGGAAAGTCATTTTTCTCTTATCTGATTCATATCTGGGAAGGGAAGGTGTCTGTTGATTCATTTAAAATATAAGAGCCTGTCAAATATTTTATGTTTGTTATTTCATTTTATATGGTCACCCACCTCAAACCCACAATTCTGAATAGTTTCAAAAACTATATAAAAGAACAAAGAGTGCTTTAAAAAACATATAAAACCATGCACCACAACAACATCAGAGTAACTACTGAGCAGAGTCTATCTTCTGACTCCCCAAACTCAAAGAGGGACCACATCTTTAATGCCTTATGAAAAATCAGGAGGATTGTTTGGGTCCAATCTAACCTCTGGAGATTTGCTGTTCCAAAGAATGGTGTGCCACAGTGGTGGTTTTCAAAAATTGTTCGAACCTACTCTGTGGGTGTGGCCTCCTTTGTGGGAGTGGCTTGCCACCCATGTGACTGGATGGGAGTGGCTTGCCGCCCATGTGACCGGATATGAAGATGTCGATGACACTTGTCAGAACCACCTTAAATTACCTCACACACAGCACTGGCATGCATAAGAATATGATGTAAACTTGTTTTTTAAAAGGCATCTTTGGTTTGCATTAAAACAACTTCAACACACGCAATGTTCTGATTGCACCACAAATCCTTACCTTTCACAGAGGCACTGAGTTTTATAAATATGAGCATGATAGTATAGAATAATCATATCCAAGGACCAGTGGTGGGTTTCAAAAATTTTTGGAACCTCTTCTGTAGGTGTGGCCTGCTTTCCGGGTCCACTGGTGGAACCTCTTCTAACTGGTTCGGTAGATTTGATGAATCGGTTCTACTAAATAGGTGTGAACTGGTAGGAACCCACCTCTGGTGTGCCACCACAGAAAATGCTCTTCAGAAGTCCTTCCACTGTTCTTTTAAACTAAAGTAGGTTTTACAGAACAGAGAACTAAGGTGCTGGAGAAGACTCCTGCTAATCCCTTGGACTGCAAGATGATCAAATGGGACAGTTGTAGAGGAGATCAACCCTGACTGCTCTTTAGAAGGCCCGATCCTAAAGATGAAACTCAAATACTTTGGCCACCTAATGAGAAGGAAGGACTCACTGGAGAAAAGCCTAATGCTGGGAAAGATTGAGGGCAAAAGGTTGACTTCTCAGGAAAAAAACAACTGAATGAAAAATTGCTGGTGACCTTCTATCGCTGCACCGTAGAAAGTATTTTAACTTACTGCATCTGTGTATGGTTTGCCAATTGCACAGTGGCAGATAGGAGAGCACTCCAGAGGGTCAACGTCATTGCCCAGAGGATCATTGGTTGCCCTCTCCCCTCTTTGGAAGAGCTTTATACCTCCCGCTGCCTTAAGAAAGTTCAAAACATTCTTAAAGATTCATCTCATCCTGGGCACCCTTTATTTTTGAACTATTACCATCTGGCAGATGGTACAGGATAATAAAAACAAGGACAAATAGGCTGAAAAACAGCTTCTATCACAGGACAATAACCATATTGAATTCTATGGTATAGTGCGATATCAGATTTTCAATTTCAATTATATAGAAAGTAAAGGATGTATATTTGTGTTTTTATTTTTATAGATATAATGTACACTGAAGATGGCATTTAATTTCGTTGTACCATGTGCAATGACAATAAAGTAAACTAAACTAAACTAAAAGAAGGGGGGGATGGCAGAGAATGAGGTGGCTGGATGGAGTCACCGAAGCAGTTGGCGTGGGCTTAAATGGACCTTAAAAAGAGGATGGTAGAGGACAGGAAGACCTGGAGGAACCTTGTCCAGAGAGTTGTGATGGGTCAGACACGGTTTCGCAACTAACAACAACAACAGAACATAGAACAAATCAGGAATGTGAAAGAAATTCTTGTGTATGTCTGCTTTCATGATGGTGGTCAGGAGATGGTTTGGGGCAAGCAGAAATAGGGTTTCAGATCTCATGCAAGAACTATTTTATCTTTTCCTGTATCCTTAGCAGGAGGGAGAGAAAGAAGAGATGAGACATCAGAAAGGGGAATAGAATGAAATATAGATTTTAAGCAAATGTTTCCTCTCTCTGTTCACAGTATTTCCTAGTCTGTCTGTATATTCCATCCACCTGCATAAGGAAACCCAAGTGTTTGTCAGTGTAAACATTCATAATCCCTAGATGCAAACCATGACTAATCTAATGTGTTCTTGTTAATTACTGTCATTGTGGGTAATAAGCAGTAAGAGAAAGTAAAAAAGAGAGAGAGAGAAGGAGAAAAGGCTTGGCTTGGTTTCACAAGTCTTTAATTCCATCTCTCCAAAGCTCTCCCAAACAAGCTTGAAAAGTTCCTAGCAAACATTGAGTTACAAACTTTCTAGCGAACTCTTTTCTTTTTAAAAAAAGAGAGAGACCTTAAAGTATTTTAGTTAAGACTTAAAAGTATTTAGAGTCTGAAGAACCACTGGACGTGTGAGATTGGCTTTTACTCAAAACGTTTCTCAAACTTTATTTTATTGATTGATCAATCGAATTTATATTACTGCCCATCTCACCGGGGATCAAATCAAATAATACATCAATAATCAAATAATACATCAATAATCAAATAAAACAACAATATAACAATGGTCATTTTAAAAGCAATCATTATAAAAAAATATGAGCAATCCTCATTAGTTTACTTATTTACTGTCTTTCTTTCATTTTATCGTCACAACCATCACCATGTGAGGGACGCAGGCCAGATGTACCTTTCATGTATTCAGAGGTGCTATTCTGCCAGTTTGAACTGGTTCGCCCGAACTGGTAGTGGAAATCGCAGGTGGGCCCCGCCCCGCCCACCCATACCAGCTCTATGCCATCCCATTTAGGCACTTTTTTTTTAGCCAAAGCGCATGATCACATTTGTGAACTGATAGAGTGCATTGCAGTAGCATTTGGGGATGACGAGATCATGAGCAGGGGTGAAATTCAACTGGATTGGAGCAGCTCGGGCGAACTAGTAGGGACAAATTGGAATCAGTTTACCGAACTGGTAAAAATCACCGCTGGTTGGCCCTGCCCACACCTGCCCAGTCACCCGGTTGCCGCTCACCTCTTCCGGCCACTTGCTCAGCCCTTCCAGCCACTCGACCTGCCCACTCAATATGAACATTTCTCCCTCCATTCACAGTGGAGCTGCTGCAATCTGTCCCTTTAAGATAGTCCCCGGGAGGGAGGGGACCGGAGGGGGGGGCGCAGATAGAGGGAGCAGCAGCTCTGCTGTGAATGGAGGATCACATTTGTGAACTGGTAGGGAAGCTAAATGAATACCACCCCTGCATGTATTGCTCAGGTATGATAGGCAAACTTGTATTTTGTCATGTGCCAGTCTTCATCTCCGGATGGAAAAATTCTCCATAAAACTATCCCTTGCAAAGTCATTAGGGAAAATTAATTATTTTCCTTGCTTAATAACTAGCATTACAATGGCCCTAAATAAATGCTGTCATGCTGAACTGAAGTTTTTGAAACGCATAACGATATAAATGCAAAGCTTTTGAAGTTTCTGAGACTTCAAGGAATTTACTAATTTATGGCTTTTTAAAATGCAGGGCTGCATTCTTTCAAAAGACAGATATCTGAATAAACCCATTACTGTAATGTGAAAATTGCAATATGCATTTATTTCTGATAGGTCTGAAGCCAGACTATTAGCACAAAGGAAACAGGATGCTCCATAATAGGCAAGAAGTAATTAAAATACCAATGTGTCCACTGACCTGTGGAGAGGGAGAATCGAGAGAATATTAAATATGAATTTCCTTCCAGGCCATTTTCAGGTTTTTTCTTCACTTCTTTTTTTGTGTGTGTGCATTCTTTAAATTTTTAAGGTGCAGGTGTTGCAGCAAAAGCTTCACACAGGATTTGGCCCAGCTCCTAAAACCTCCAAGTTGTTGCCAAATTGTTAATCTGACAGAAATGATTACACTCATGGCTGCAAAATTTTCAGTTTCATCCGGTTAAATTTCAATTGACTTTGAAAATAAAATCAGGTTTGTTGTTTCGAATTGGCTCTGTTCATTGCTTTTGGGATGACAGTCTGTAATACAGTTAAGTCTTCGACTTATGACCACAATTGAGTCTAAAATATCTGTTGTTAAGCAAGACATTTGTGAAGTGTGCTTTACCCCCATTTTACGACCTTTAATGCCACAGTTTTTAAGTGAATCATTGCAGTGTCAGGGTTCCAAATAGCATCCAAAAGTAAATCAGAGTCCCAGGCAAAGTATTGCTCAAAGTTCCAATTTAGTAAGAGAGACATGTTGGCACATCTGGGAAAACCCAAATCTGAAAGCTTCCTGATTTTCCCCACCTAGTTGAAAGTTCAAGATCTTGTCCCCCACCCACAATTCCATCACATGGTCCAATCTCCCATTGCCATGCTGGCAGTTCCACCCATCCAGTTCCAGTCAGGTGCAGAGGTGCAGAGAAAAAGGATGACCTTGGCTTCCTAGAATGAATTTTGTTTTGGCTACACGGTAGGTAACTCCGTACAATCCCCTTTCCCATTTCCCCACAATAGAAAAAGACATAGTAGAATAATAGAAAGTGTGGCAGGCCAAAGATCCAAAAGAAAGCTGCAAGCCTGACATGCAGTTGTTAAGTTAGTAACATGGTTGTTAAGTGACTCTGGCTTCCCCATTGACTTGGCTTGTTAGAAGGTCACAAAAGGTCACCACATGACCCCAGGATACTGTCATAAATATGAGCCAGTTGCCAAGCATCTGAATTTTGATCACATGACCATGGGAATGGTGCAATGGTCATGAGTGTGAAAAATGGTTATCAAATCTCTTCTTAAAAATCTCCAGTGATAGAGCACCCACAGCTTCTGATGGCAAGCCATTCTACTGGTTGATTGTTGTCACTGTTAGGAAATTTCTCCTTAGTTCTAGGTTGGTTCTCTCCTTGATTTGTTTCCATTCATTGCTTCTTGCCCTGCCTTCTGGTGCTTTGGAATCATAGGGAGAACCTCATTCTGGAAGGCAGGCAAATGCTGCAGAAGAGGCATGTTTATGGCGCCTCAATAGATGGCATTGGTTAATCAAAGGACCTGGAGCACATCAACCCTACCAGATCGAATTGCCTGAGCAGATGTTAGAAGAGAAAGAAAGTAACTAGGCCCAGACATATTGTGATCATGTGATTCCCAATGGTGAATCCTCTCCCCTCCCACCCAAAATGAAAATGTTCCATGTGTCACTAGAAATTTATTTTTTTCAACACTTCAGAAATTATTTTGTTGGTGGCATAGCCAAAGTATGAACTTTCCAAAAGTTTACTAGCAAGCCTATGGAGAGGACTAGCAAGCCTGTGTTTTAAGTAGACAGTGAAAAAGGTGAATTGTTGAAAACCATGTAGAAAATTGGAAAAATAAACAATTATAGTGCAAGTA
This sequence comes from Thamnophis elegans, assembly GCF_009769535.1. NCBI lineage: Eukaryota > Metazoa > Chordata > Lepidosauria > Squamata > Natricidae > Thamnophis > Thamnophis elegans. Next base: position 59,970,263 of record NC_045550.1, read on the forward strand.
TATAAAAGGAATCTATATACTGCATATAGATTCCTATATATATGGCTGTGTGTGTGTGTGTATGTTTCAGCATAACTCTGGAACATCCCTCGAGCAATTTCAACCAAACTTGGTACACAAATTGATAATTGTATTCTAGTACTAATGATGTTACCTGGTTAGGTAATGAAACATCTGCAAGAAAACAACCAGTCATAGAGAAGACTCCACAATAGTTAAAATGCTTGTATTGCATCCAGAAATTTGGTGTGTGTGTGTGTGTGTGTGTGTGTGTGTGTGTGTGTGTGTGTGTATATACATACATACACACAAACATACGCACACACACACACACACACACACGGTTCTCTGTGTGTGTCTGTGTTCCAGTATAACTCTGGAATGCCTCAAGCAATTTCAACCAAACTTGGTACACAGATGACTTTTTCTGGAAACAAATACTGTGGGGGTAAGACACCCCTAATACCACTTGCAGTCTGTGTTCTGTTACAATACAGCCTGTTGTGCCTTCAAATGGCTTCTACTATACAGCACTGTGGAGTTACCATGGTAACGGCTCCACAGTACTCCACAAGGGGGCTCCCTCTGGTAAGGGTGAAAATCCAACATTTGAAATTGCGATGATGTTCATGGAAGGAAGGTTGGGATAAATAAATACCCAGGCAGCGCCAAGTTATCAGCTATTTAAAATAAAAAGGACAAAAGTGAGAGCTGGCAATAGCTGTCATCACCAAGGAGGAAGTGGAGGGATTAATTTTTGCCATCCAAGAAAAAGCATTACAAATGTGATGAAATTATGGCTTCACTGGGTGTCAAACAATAGCGTGTGTAGACTTTGTAAACAAAACAAAACCATGGATCATGTAATTAGATGCAAAATAATTGTTCAGACTGACTAGAAACAATGTCGGGATAGAGTACTGCATGCATTAGATCCACTGGCATCTTTGCAAAATTACAATTTTGGAGTTTTTCAAGTGTGGTATCATCTGAATTGGGGAAAAAAATTGAAATTGAAAAAAAAAGTTATTTCCAAAGGAGTCCATTAAACATTTATGAGATTTTTGCATACAAATTGATCGCTGTCTGAAATGTAACGGATCAGATTTGAAAATAATTGAAGAGAGTAAAAAAAAAATTAAATAGATAGAGCAATACCCAAGGAGAACAGATTTTTTTTTAAAGGAATCTAAAAACAGTACAGCATATAAAATTTAAAGATTTAGATAGTATAAGTTCTGGAAAAAAAACTTATAAAGCATCAGCCCCAGGGGTGGGTTCCTGCCAGTTCTAACCTCTTCTATAGAAGAGGTTCCATAGATCTACAGTGCCATTTAGAACCAGTTCCAGCTCCCTTCCCCCCACCCATCCACACATCATCAAGAAGAAAAGCGAGGAGGAATTCTGGGAGTTGAAGTCCACAAATCTTAAAGCTGTCAAGTTTGAACACCCCGGGTTTTTTTCTAAAGGGTTAGGGGTGCAAGGGTCTTGTAACTTGACAGCTTTAAGACTTGCATGCTTCAAATAGGGTTTCCTGCTTATTATTTAGGCTCTCAAATGTATTTATTAATTTGAGCCAGTGGCAATGTTTTAATTCAATACAATACAATAGCAGAGTTGGAAGGGACCTTGGAGGTCTTCTAGTCCAACCCCCTGCCTAGGCAGGAAACCCTATACCGTTCCAGACAAATGGCCATCCAACATCTTCTTAAAGACTTCCAGTGTTGGGGCATTCACAACTTCTGGAGACAATCTGTTCCACTGATTAACTGTTCTAACTGTCAGGAAATTTCTCCTCAGTGCAAAGTTGCTTCTCTCCTTGATTAATTTCCACCCATTGCTTCTTGTCCTGCCCTCAGGTGCTTTGAAGAATAGCTTGGCTCGCTCTTTGTGGCAACCCCTGAGATATTGGAACACTGCTATCATGTCTCCCCTAGTCCTTCTTTTCATTAAACTAGACATACCCAAAATGGCTACCTCCTGTTTTTATCATTTCAGTAAGGAACATTCTGTGTTTTATTTACAACACACCTTGTAATACTTGTCAGCTAACTTTTATATAAGGTTTTCATTAGTTTACCTTATTCCCTAAGCAAGTTGGCCAACAGCCTCTGCAGTGGTAACACCTAACTTTGTAACATGAGCTTGTCAGCAAACCCCCAGAAACCATCCATCTCTATCCATCATACTTTGCAGGCCTTAGCTCTGGCGTCTGCCAGCTCAACATCCCATTAACTTTTTCCACCCTTTATTTCACCCAGGCTCATATGTATTCTTAATCTTTCTTTTCTTGGCATGTGATTATCTCTCCATGGCGTGGGTGACCTGGTGGCTGTTAAATCTAAGCATTGGCTTGGAAGACATCCAGGTGATAAAAGAATGTGGTTAATAGATTTCAATCCGCAATGTGACTCAAAGAGCAGAGGTTTCTGCTTAGCTTCCTTCCTAATTCTCAATGCACATACAACAATGGTGATAAGCAACCAAGTTATAGTCATAAGAAGATAAGGACATAGGGAATGGGGAAGATAGGAATAATGATGGTAATGCTGCCTTTTTAGATACTTTGACAGTGTTGTGAGAATTAGTTGTTTAGCAGAGAGATGGCATGGTCTAATTGTTCTAACGTGCAGTGCCCTATAGCCTCGTTTTGAGGGTAGAAGTTGAAACTGTTTATGCCCAGGGTGTGAGGGGTCTGTGGATATTTTCACAGCCCTCTTTCTGGCTCGTGCAGTATACAGGTCCTCAATGGAAGGCAGGTTGGTAGCAATTGTTTTTTCTGCAGTTCCAATTATCCGTTGATATTTGTGTTTGTCTTAATTGGTTGCAGTGGCAAACCAGGCTGTTATAGAGGTGCAGATGAGAAACTCAATAATTCTTCTGTAGAACTGTATCAGCAGCTCCTTGGGCAGCCTGGGATTTCTGAGTTGGTGCAGGAAGAACATTCTTTGTTGTGCTTTTTTGATGGCGTCTTTGATGTTAGGTATCCATTTTAAGTCTTGAGATATAATAGAACCTAAAAACCTGAAGGTCTCTACTGTTGATACAGTGTTGTCTAGTATTGTGAGTAGTGGTAGTGCAGGAGGGCTTGTCCTATAATATACAGATAAGAGCAAACCCCTTTCCCTCTAGCATGGATGATGTTACTAATTTTGGTAATGAAACATCTGCAAGAAATAGCCAAGCTCAGAGAGCACCCCACTGATATTGAATAGCAATAGCCCTTAGACTTATATATCACTTCACAGTGCTTTACAGCCTCTCTAAGCAGTTTACTGAGTCAGTCTATTTCCCCCAACAAGCTGGGTCCTCATTTTACCCACCTCGGAACGATAGAAGGCTGAGTCAACCTTGAGCTGATGAGGATCAAACCCCTGGCAGTCAGTAGAATTAACCTGGAATGCTGCATTCTAACCACTGCCCCTGTTTATTATGCTTTTTTCAATCACAGGCTTTTCCCTAACAAAGAAGTCAGCTGGCCTTATAACATCAGGGTCAGATGTTGCAGTGGGGGGTTTCGAATTCTTTTAGAACCTCTTCTGTAGGTGTGGCCTGCTTTGTGGGAGTGGCTTGCTGGCCATGTGACTGGGTAGGAGTGGCTTGACAGCCATGTGACTGGGTGGGCATGGCCAACTTGTAAAAGGTGGTGAAACTCACTTAACAACACTCTTGCTTAGCAACCAAAATGTTGTCTCAGAAACTGGCATTGAAGTGTGCAAGTCTTAAAGCTGTCAAGTTACAAGACCCTTGCGTGCAAGTCTTAAAGCTGTCAAGTTACAAGACCCTTGCACCCCTAACCCTTTAGGGAAAAAACCCCAGGGGTGTTCAAACTTGACAGCTTTAAGACTTGTGGACTTCAACTCCCAGAATTCCTCCTCTCGCTCTTCATCTTGATGATGTGCGGACGGGCGGGGGAGGGAGCTGGAACCGGTTCTAAATGGCACTGTAGATTTGTGGAACCACTTCTATAGAAGAGGTTAGAACTGGCAGGAACCCACCCCTGGTGTGTTGCTAACGATTTGCACTGGTTCAGGCAAACCGGTAGTGGAAATTACTACTGGGTCGCTAAACCAGTAGGAACGCCAGGCTGGCTACTCCCCCGAACCAGTTCCCCGGTCGCCCATGCTGTTGCCGGCATGTTTTTTAGTCATTTTATAATGACTTACATCATTTACAGGCAACTGCGCATGCACAAGTAACGCACGGTGCAAAGCGCACGCAAAGCGGCAGTAACCCACCCCTACATAGACAGTTTGTTCTAATACATCCCATTGTACTTCTACATACTGTATAAAAGGGCTCATAAGATCTATCTTACTGTTCATGTAATAATTTACAATGCTGGTTAGCTTAACAACATTTGAATTTGACAAAGAGTCCCTTGGGGAAAAATGTTAGTGAGAAGGCTGTTCATGATTAAACACACTGGGAAGGACTTTCAATGATATCCAGGTTAATGTTTTAAATTGGTAAATGATCCATTCTTCTTCCATAATCCCTCAAACCTCCATGCATGTTTTGCATCTGAATTAAGCCTGAACTCTCTTTCATTTCTTTATAGTGTGACCATTCGTAAGAAGGCCATAAAGGCAAACTAAGTATTTGCTTCTCCAATTCAGAAAACCTGACTTTCCTTTATCCTTTAATATATTATCTAATATATTATATTATATTATTTAATATATTATCATGTGAAGTGTTAATACCACTTTATAAGGCCTTGGTAAGGCCACACTTGGAATACTGCATCCAGTTTTGGTCGCCACGATGTAAAAAAGATGCGGAGACTCTAGAAAGAATGCAGAGAAGAGCAACAAAGATGATTAGGGCACTGGAGACTAAAACATATGAAGAACGGTTGCAGGAACTGGGTATGTCTAGTTTGATGAAAAGAAGGACTAGGGGAGACATGATAGCGTGTTGCAATATCTCAGGGGTTGCCATAAAGAAGAGGGAGTCAAGCTATTCTCCAAAGCACCTGAGGGTAGGACAAGAAGAATGGGTGGAAACTAATCAAGGAGAGAAGCAACTTAGAACTAAGGAGAAATTTCCTGACAGTGAGAACAATTAATCAGTGGAACAATTTGCCTCCAGAAGTTGTGTGTTGTGAATTATCCAATCCAACTAACTTCAATCACACTGCACTGCTGATGTTACCTAGTTTGATAATGAAACATCTGCAAGAAAGCCATGAGGCTCAGAGAGCACCAAGGACCCCACAGTTCAACCCTCAGCTACAAATGTGCTCTCCTATCAGTTAAATCATAATTACTGAATACAGTTCTAGTGGATCTCAAACTGCACCATCCAGAATCATAAGAAGAGAAGGGAGGTGTGGGGAATTAAACATCCCCCAGGGAGTAGGAGATATTGTTTGCAGAACGGAAAAAAATGACTAAAGTAAGAGAGTTGTAACATTGCAACCTCCCAGTTTTGCAGTGTGGCATATAAGCTCCTGCTATATACTTGGATGCAATGGCTCAGTGGCTAAGACTCTGAGCTTGTCAATCAGAAAGGTTAGCAGTTCGGCAGTTCAAATCCCTAGCACCACGTAATGGAGTGAGCTCTTGTTACTTGTCCCAGCTTTTGCCAACCTAGTAGTTTGAAACCATGTAAAAATGCAAGTAGAAAAATAGGAACCACCTTTGGTGGGAAGGTAACAGCGCTCCACGTGCCTTTGGCGTTTAGTTTAGTTTAGTTTAGTTTTATTGAACTTGTATGCCGCCCTATTCCCCAAGGGGACTCAGGGCGGCTAACAAACTAAATAGGGAAAAGGGGAAGTACAAAAAACGAAAAGACAGACAAATACAAAACAGATTAAAAACTCATCAACAGCCACAACAATTCGAGTGGGGCTGGGAACTCATCAAGTTTAGTCATGCCGGCCACATGGCCACGCAGACATCTTTGGACAGTGCTGGCTCTTCGGCTTTGAAATGGGAATAAACATTGCCCCCTAGAGTTAGGAATGACTAGTACTTATGTAGGAGGGGAACCTTTACTTTTACCTTATATTTTGCATAGCGTTAGGTATTATCATATTTTATTATTTGGATATTATCACATTTATATCGCAGACTTAGATGACCTTTCTTTGATTTTATCTATGTGTCCCAGTCATGGAACTTTGGAAAACTATTTTAGTTTTAGAGATGAATTATTATTTGCTGGGGTTTTTTTTAAAAAAAATTAAACTGTTCTTTTGGAGATATTTCTTGAACTGGCCTGAAACTGTACCAAAGGTTGATTATCCATCTAGTTTAAAGCTCTAAACATGAAAGAGAATCCACAACTATTTACAATAGTTTTATAATCCTATCTCCTCCAGAACAAGGGAAAGGATTCTCAACATCAAAGGGATTAATGATGTTAAAGCTTTTCATCAAAGAAGTGGCAGCGATGTGGGGCTCACTACTATACTTCAATAGTGCATGTAGATCAAAGAAGCTATTATGAAGAGTGTGTTATTTATTTTTTTATTTGCTTGCTTGTCGAACATGTACAAGATAACAATACTTTAAATACTTTATTGTCATTGTACATATATCAGTGGTGGGATTCAGCCAGTTCGCACCTATTCGGGAGAACCGGTTGTTAACTTTCTAAGCAGTCAGGAGAACCGGTTGCTGGAAGAAATCTCCTTTTGTTTTTCCCCCACTTTACAAGGCTAATCCTGTAAGGAAGGCAGGAAGGAAACATTCTAGTGTTGTTTCTACCCTAATCTTTATTGCTCTGCTTACAGAAACTGCCTCTCCGGTTAACCCTGATTACATTGTAACAGCTAAGGCAAAGCGCCTGTTGACCTGAGTGATGTTAAGTTGGCCATACGGTCACATGACTACTGAGCCATGCCTACCCAGCTGGTGATTAAGGGAGAGAACCGGTTGTTAAATTATTTGAATCCCACCACTGAACATATATACACAGTATACACATATAATGAAATTCACAAGTATAGGTATGGACATAAACATGAACAAAGGAAGTAAATACAGATAAGTGGGGACAGTAAGACAGGGACAGTAGGCACGCTGGTGTATTTATGCATACCCCCTTTATGGACCTCTTCAGAATGGGGTGAGGTCCATGGTAGACAGTTTGAGATTGAAACTGTGAGGATTTGAGGTTGTAAGAACGGAGTCAGTTAGAGCATTCTGGGTTATGTTCTGGGACACATCCAAGATATAGTGGAATAATCATCAAGGATCATCAAAATGTGTCAATGTTTGTAGTGATCCAGCCAGCACACAAGCAAATAATCCAGCAAGATTCGTTACATAGAAGAATTATATACAATAATATAAAACATGATGAATGCACACAGTACCCATGCAGCTCTTGCACCATGGTAGAGAAGGAGGAGGAGCAGGAGGAGGAGGAGGAAGAGAAGGAGGAGAAGGACAAGGAGGAGGAGAAGGAGAAGAAGAAGAAGAAAGAAGAAGGAGGAGGAGAAGAAGGAGCAGGAGGAGCAGGAGGAGCAGGAGGAAGAGGAGGAGGAGAAGGAGAAGCAGAAGAAAAAAGAAGGAGAAGGAGGAGGAGGAGGAAGAGGAGGAGGAGAAGGACAAGGAGGAGGAGGAGAAGGAGAAGAAGAAAAAAGAAGGAGGAGCAGGAGGAGGAGCAGGAGGAAGAGGAGGAGGAGAAGGACAAGGACAAGGACAAGGAGAAGAAAAAAGAAGGAGGAGGAGGAGGAGCAGGAGGAGGAGCAGGAGAAGAAGAAGAAAAAAAGAAGGAGGGGGAGAAGAAGGAGGAGCAGGAGCAGGAGGAGCAGGAGGAAGAGGAGGAAGAGGAGGAGGAGAAGGTCAAGGAGGAGGAGGAGAAGGAGAAGAAAAAAGAAGAAGGAGGAGGAGGAGCAGGAGGAAGAGGAGGAAGAGGAGGAGGAGAAGATCAAGGAGGAGGAGGAGAAGGAGAAGAAAAAAGAAGAAGGAGGAGGAGGAGCAGGAGGAGGAGGAGAAGGAGAAGGAGAAGAAAAAAGAAGAAGGAGAAGGAGGAGGAGGAGCAGGAGGAGGAGCAGGAGGAGAAGAAGAAGAAAAAAGGAGGGGGAGAAGAAGGAGGAGCAGGAGCAGGAGGAGCAGGAGGAAGAGGAGGAGCAGGAGGAGGAGGAGGAGAAGAAAAAAAAGGAGGAGGAGAAGAAGGAGAAGGAGGAGGAGGAGGAGAAGAAGGAGAAGGAGAAGGAGAAGAAGAAGAAAGTGCTCTCAAGCAAAGACAAACAAACTCTCACAGCCCAGAATAGTTAAGATAAGCCATGCCGGGGCTCCAAGCCGTCTCACATGACTCACACAAGAAATCTTGTGTCTCAGTAACCAAACAGCTTCCATTGGCCGACGTGTTGCTATGGCTATTCCAGTTCGTAAATTCTTATACACTGACAAAATGCCTGATTGTTCACGAATGAAGGCAAATATACCTTCATTCATAAGATAATGTTGCAGGATCATATCTGGGTTGGTCACCGGGACCACATTCTGGTAGAGAGTTCCCTGAGGATGGGCTCCAGCATGAGTCCAAAACCTTGGAAGATTAAACCTCTGGTCCCAGTGACAGAACCCAGACTGGACCCTGACCGATTTCTCACCGTTCTTGCTTAGTCATGTGGGGACAAATATTTGCCTTACTTTGGTTTTCAGGTACCATATATTAATTTTCCAAGATTAAATTCAACAGCTTTGATAGGACTTCTGCAAGTTTCTTCATCTTCTTCACTGCTATATACTGTTGGAAGAAAGGTCCATCTGGGTTCAGTTCCAAGTGGGGGGGAAAGACACTGGATTCATGGAAGTTGCTTGGAATCCTGTTTATTGATGAACAAGATCACATGCCTTGAAGATCTTGGGCGAAGAAAAAGAGTAGAGATGCTGAGAGTCTCTGGGCTTTTGAATTTGAGCTTGTATTCTCATTGGTTGTCAGACTCCCATGGCGCCATGCAGGGGTAACTTTATAGGTTGTGTTTTGAGTCCCAAGCTTGGCTGAATCTTGCTGGGTGACGTAATCTCCCCAGGTGCCATGCGGTGAGTTCTGTTGCTAGATGGGTAGAGAGCTAATCCTACCTTTGTTGGATCTTGGATGAGGGCATTTGCCTAGCTATCTCTTTATCTCTTAAGTGTGGGCATCTGCTGTGGACTACTGAGGAGGGTGGAGACTATTAAGAGTGAGTCTGCTTCCTGCCTCAAAAAACATGTTCCTCCATTTCTCATCCAGGGAAATATAATAGTCTGCCTCTTTAATATTTCCTAGAAATATTTCATTTTTCTAGAAGAGGGGTGGGTGCTAACTTCCTTCAATACAATAATATGTCCCGCCTAAGATTTGTATAAAGAGAAATTATCTCTTCATCGGTCCTGAGCTGAATTTCTTCCACCCTGATCCGTTTCCCCATTTCTGTTAGGAAGGAAACGCTTTCGCCTTTTGAGAGACGACAGAAGCAAATCGAAGTGAAAAGCATTTCTATCTTCTCTTGTCATTGGTTATTATTTCTTTTTTTTTCCCCTCTGGCAGCTCTCTTGATTCTCCCTTGGACATGCCCTCCAAAGTATTCTGGTTATTTCTTTCATTCTTTGCCCACCTCACCTCATTCTGAACTGTAGCCTGATCTAACAGCGTGAACTCCTTCAGCTACTTCTTTCATGTCCTATACATACAATTTTAGCTTTTTAGTTGGTCAGCAAGCTCACTGCAGTATTCTTCCATACTGTACATGCTTCTTAAAGCTTTTCCTATTTTTTTTCTCTTCCTAGAAATATTTGTTCTCGTGTTTTCAAGGTCTCCTCTCCCTCTTTGAGTTACTTTTCCTTTTCGATAAGAAATCATTATATGTTGCCTCCTTTTACCTTTCATTAAAATCTCTTGTTCAAGTTAAAGGTAAAGGTTTCCCTCGCATACATGTGCTAATTGTTCCCAACTCTAGTGGGCTGTGCTCATCTCCGTTTCTAAGCCGAAGAGCCAGCGTGGTCCGAAGACGTCTCTGTGGTCATGTGGCCGGCATGACTTAACGCCGAAGGCGCATGGAACACAGTTATCTTCCCACCAAAGGTGGTGCCTATTTTTCTACTTGCTAGGTTGGCAGAAGCTGGGACAAGTAATGGGAGCTCACCCCATTACACGGTACTAGGGATTCGAATCGCTGAACTGCCGACCTTCTGATCGACAAGCTCAGCATCTTAGCCACTGAGCCACCACTTCCCACTAACTTGTTCAAGTTAGAAATCCATAATTATCTACTTTCATGCTTTTCTCTTCTGTATCTTGAACTGCAGCAAGGTGCTCAGTTCAACTTCCTCCAAGGTGCTCAGACCATTAATCTTAGTTGTCAATCAACCTTAGTTGTGAACATTAGGCCCAGGATGGGAGATTCCTTGTCCTTGCACCATTTGAAAAGTAAAATTGTCATCAAGAAATTTTAGCAGTCCCTCCTATCTTCTTTTTCAAGCTGAGTCAATTTTCAAATAGACATCAAGGTAGCTGAAGTCTCCCACCACCAAAGGCAAACCACTTCTCTTCAGAACTTGAAAAGTTGATTTGGAAAGCATTTGTTCATATTGTTGGCCTGGATATGACCTTGAATCATGAAGAAGCTTCTTGGATGAGAAGAAAAATAAAAAAAAACAGAAAGTCCAGTTGCTCTTCTTAAAAGCACCTTTGGGACGATGTATTTTCATTCTTTCTCTTTCAATCCTGCCTTTCATTAAAAGATTTGCTGTGAAAGCTGAACAGACATAGAAACAATATGCATTCTTGTCTCAGTCCTGTTCCTCTTCCGAACCACCATTCCTCTAAAGCAAGCGTGTCAAACTCAGGGCCCGCGGGCTGGATCCGGCCCATGGGTGCTTAGAACTGGCCTGCAGGGCCACCCTGGAAACAACAAATGCTCGGCCCGTGGTGCCTCTGCCAGTGAAAATGGAGCTCGGGAGGGCTCCATTTTAGGTGTCAGATTGCTCAGGCCACCATAGGCACACCTGACACAAGTGACATCAAACTGGCCACGCCCATCCTGACCACACCCACCCTGCCCCCCACAAGGTCAAACACAATCTTGATGCAGCCCTCAATGAAATCGAGTTTGACACCCCTGCTCTAAAGGCAGTTCTCATAAGAACTCATAAGAATTTTTTGTTTATTGTGAAAGTTTCTCAGAAGAAGAATAACATATCATGGCATGCCGATTTCCCTTAATACTGTATATTGTTCCTTCTAGCATGATCTATACGCTATCAAAAATCTTGCTGTAGTCGGGGGAGGGAGATTGTATCTATTTCATGTCTCATACGCTTTTCAACAATAAATACTCGCAAAGCGATGCTTTTTTAGGAAAACAAGGCTTTGCAAAGCAACGGAAAGGAGAGTAAGAAATGGGCAAAAGAAATTAAACACCTGGGAAATAAGGAAAAGGGAAAGAAAATACAGTTAAGTCGACAGTAGTTTATACCAACATCATTTGTTATTCTTCTCAATATGTTTAAATCCTTGTAAATCATCATTGCTTCCACCATAAAAGATAGATACACAGATATCTTCATCAGGTCCCAGATTGAAGAATTTGCTGAAGTTAATTCAGAAATTAAAAAAAAATAGCCTCCTGGATACAGAAAAGATATTTCATCCCCTTCTGCTTTGCTGCTAAACAAAGTTCATTGAAGTTTAATTCGCAATTAGGACTCCGGGCGGCTTACAAATACGAAATAAGATAAAATAACACATAGGGGAAAGAACAAAAACAGTTAAAAAACACAACATACATTTGACTTACCTGGGGGTTGGACCTGATTTAAAAATCAGCAACCCCAGGCCTGTTGGAACAGCCAGGTTTTGGTGGCTTTTTGGAAGGCCACGAGAGTGGGAAGCGTCCGGATCTCTGCTGGTAGATCGTTCCACAGAGCCAGAGCAGCTACAGAAAAGGCTCTTCCCCAAGTGGTCGCCAGCCAGTATTGTCCAGTCGACGGCACCCGGAGGAGGCCAAGCCTGTGGGTTCTTATCGGACGTTGGGAGGTGTGTAGCAGGAGATGGTCTCTCAGATATCCAGGTCCAATGCCATGTAGGGCGTTAAAGGTAATCACCAGCACTTTGTAGCGTGTCTGGAGACCAATAGGGAGCCAGTGCAGCTCGCGACACCCGATATTGCTCGCGCAGCTGCATTCTGGATCAACTGTAGTCTCCGAACACTCTTCAAGGGCAGCCCATTACATTTATTTCCACTGGATCTTAGAATTTGGATGTGAGATATATAAACTGTATAGGATTGAATGTGGGTTCAATACAGCAGCAACATGATATGCAGCTTCAATATTATTTTCATGACAGAGAAAACAATCCATCTAGATCAGTGTGGGATTCAAAAAAATTTACTACCGGTTCTGTGGGCGTGGCTTGGTGGGCATGGTGTGATCTGTTCTAGAGAAACGGTAACAGAAATTTTGAGTAGTTCGGAGAACCCATAAATACCACCTCTGATTGGCTCCACCCCCATCCATTCTCTGCCTCCCGAGTCCCAGCTAATCGGGAGGGAATGGGGACCCTAACCCACTGAGCCATGCCAGGCCCACCAAGCCACGCCCACAGAACCGGTAGTAAAAAAAATTGAAACTCACCACTGGTCCTCAGGCAACGCTGGCTCCTTCAGCTAGGAAGCAGATGAGCACCACTCCCTAGAGTTGGATATGACTGGACAGGGGAATCCTTTACCTTTAAAATAAATACACTGCTTATTGATACAATTGATGAAAGAAAAGGCTTGCATTTCCTTGTGATTGTGAAAAGCTGCCAGGTGGACAACCAGTTGTCAGGTGAAGACTCCTTTGAAACAGAAAATAAGTTTGTGGAAGCCTCGTGCATCAGACCGACAGATTGCACTTTCCAAATTATTTACTCAGTATCATACAATAATACAATACAATAGCAGAGTTGGAAGGGACCTTGGAGGTCTTCTAGTCCAACCCCCTGCCTAGGCAGGAAACCCTATACCATTCCAGACAAATGGCTATCCAACATCTTCTTAAAGACTTCCAGTGTTGGGGCATTCACAACTTCTGGAGGCAATTTCTGTTCCACTGATTAATTGCTCTAAGAAAATTTCTCCTTAGTTCTAAGTTGCTTCTCTCCTTGATTAGTTTCCACCCATTGCTTCTTGTTCTACCCTCAAGTGCCTTGGAAAATAGTTTGACTCCCTCTTCTTTGTGGCAACCCCTGAATCGTCACTTTCATACTTCTGTAACCTACATGGGAACAGAAAGACTTGGGTGGTTGTTGTTTTTTTAAAGACTGGAACAACTTTCCTGAGGGAATTCTTCCGCCAAATAACATGTAATTAAATGAGTTGTCCATATTTTTATAGTAGTTTTTAGGAAGTTGCACCAGGGAACAATTTCATACCACTCGATCAGGCCTATAAATAACAGCCATCTGCCATAATTAGAAAACATATAGTAAATGCACTAAATCCTTTCATTAATTTTTAATATGTTCCCTAAATTTAGTATGGATGGTTATTCAGCATTCTGGTATGCTTCAGTCTCCATCAACTTTAAACACAACATCTCGAGCTGACTCTGGGTGACATCAAGCAAATGTTCTTGGCAACAGTGCAGAAATCGATTACCATTTTCAAGGACTTTTTTTTTAAATAAAAAAATCACTCTCTAATCTACAGTTCACAAATTTCTTAGTGGTCTCATTCAAATACTAACCAGGTCTAACTCTTGGTAGCTGTTCCAAGATAATCAAGATCAGTTTGGCTTGTTACCTAACTGGATTGATCAACATAATTAAATAAGTATGATTAGAGGACTGGAGGCCAAAACATATGAAGAACGGTTGCAGGAACTGGGTATGTCTAGTTTAATGAAAAGAAGGACTAGGGGAGACATGAGAGCAGTGTTCCAATATCTCAGGGGCTGCCACAAAGAAGAGGGAGTCAAACTATTCTCCAAGGTACCTGAGGGCAGGACAAGAAGCAATGGGTGGAAACTAATCAAGGAGAGAAGCAACTTTGAACTAAGGAGAAATTTCCTGACAGAACAAATATTCAGTGGAACAGTTTGCCTCCAGAAGTGGTGATTTCTCCAACACTGGAAGTTTTTACGAAGATGTTGGATAACTATTTGTCTGAAGTGATGTAGGGTTTCCTGCCTAAGCAGGGGGTTGGTCTAGAAGACCTCCACAGTCCTTTCTAACTTGTTATTCTATTCTACTAGGGGTATAATCCTAAATCAAAATTTATTTCAAAGATATTGGTTATTGCAGCATCTAACACTCTGAAACTATTCCTAACCTTCTTGCCATATTTTCATTCTCACCTTGTTTGCACGTTCCTCAATCTGGGGCACCCCAGATGGGTTTGACTATTCTTGTACAGAAGTAGAAAAGCAATTATTTCTTTTGTTAAAATACAAATTGGATTTATTTTCTTCTAACCATCAAGAGATTGTTAATAATATATACTTGTAATGGATTTATGTAACATTCAATAATATTTCTTCACTATTAGATAAACAAAACAGTTTAGTAATATTTCTTTACCTATGTTATAACTGAGACTTCCCAAGAGCATAAAGCAAACTTCTTGTCCTGACAAAAACCCCTTGTATTAATTTACACTAAATTCTGCTCATTCACAGCCAGCAAAGTTTTTCAAGTGAGGATTTACAATCTCAGGCCTTATCTGGCTTGGAGAGCTGCCAGGCCGATTTCTGCAAAACTTGGCAAGGAGTCTCAGACAGTCACGAACCAATTAAACGAACTAATTGTCTCCTGCAAATTCCACTCCCCTTTCACTCTTCTTTTATTTCCTCTGGGAGGGCCCATTCATCATCTGTCCTTACTCCCAAGTTGACCTCTGCTCTTTAGTTGCTCCCTTCGTCTGACAACTCTGTGCATGCACACACTGGGAACAGGCTTCAGCTGTTCGTCTGCCTCACTGTTGTCTGACTCTGAAGGCAGCTGATAACTGGGATACGGATCTGGCCCCCTCTCTGCCTCCGATGCAGAGCCCTCATCAGAGCCTTCCTCAGATTCCAGGACTGGCCCATGTTCCTCCCCAACCTCCTCACTGTCCAAATCTGCTGCCAGCTCTGCTGGTGGGCCACAACAACCTGGCGCTTTGAAAGCATGCAAATGCAAGTAGATAAATAGGTACCACTTCTGTGGGAAGATAATTGCATTCCATGCACTTTGGCAAATAGTCATGTTGGCCACATGACCACAGATGTGTCTTTGAACAATGCTGGCTCCCTCAGATAAGAAATGGAAATGAGCACTGCCCCCTTAGAGTTCGACACAATTGGACATGGGAAACCTTTATCTTATTATTTTTTCTTAAGAGGGGCTCAAAAAAGACACACATTTCTTTCCTGCTGCACTCCAAGCTAGTCAGGTTGCAACCCGGGGGAAGTTTAGGAGTAAGACAACATTGCTATAGAAACAATTGTATATAAAACGTATTTACATTGGTGGCTATTCAGTTTGGCTTTTCACAGTCATACATTACGAACCAGTGCAAATCAACCTGAAATGGGGAAATGGGTCAGTGTTGTGGCCCGCCAGTGGCCAGTGGAGCTGGCAGCACATTCATACTATGAGGAGGTTGGGGAGGAACATGAGCCAGTCCTGGAGTCTGGGGAAGGCTCTGATGAGAGCTCTGTGTCGGAGGCAGAGAGGGGGCCAGGGCAGTCTGACAGTTATCAGCTGCCTTTGGAGTCAGATATCAGTGAGGGAGATGAACAGCTGAAGCCTGTTCCCAGTGTGCGCATGCACAGAGTTGCCAGAGGAAGGGAACAGCTAAAGAACAGGGGTTGCCTTGGAAGTAAAGCCACAGGTGGTTGATGAGCAGCCCCTCCCAGCAAAAATAAAAGAGGAACTAAAGGGGAGTGGAGTTTGCAGGAGACAATTAGTTCGTTTAATTGGTTCATGAGTCTCTCTGAGACTCCTTGCCAAGTTTTGCAGATATTGGCCTGGCAGCTCTCCAAGCCAGATAAAGTCTGTGGCTGTAAATCCGCCCTTGAAAGACTTTGCTGGATGTGAATGAGCAGAATTCACAGTAAATCAACAGAAGAGTTTTTTGTAAGGACAAGGAGTTTACTTCATGCTCTCGGGAAGCCTAGGTCAGAACACAACCTGGCTTGTTCAGCCAGCTTCTGTTTCCCTTATCCATCCTAATCTAGCAATCGCTTTCTAAGCCCCCTTCCTAGCTGCAATTTACTTAGGGAAGCCGGTCATAAATCACAGCTGATAGACAGAAGCTACAATACAGTGGTATCTAGGAACTGGTTCCTCAGAATGACTGTGCTTGACCTGGTTAGTAGGGGTGCCAGTTCAATTAGCTTGACTTACTACCTGAGTGTTTCTCCATTTGGAAACAAATCACATCAATTAAGCTCCCAAAATACCTCTGAAATGAGAAATAAAACATACGTCCGTTTTTATGGCAAAGAGGTAAATGGGACTCCCAGGGACCAAGAACCTATCAGGACTCCATTGTTTGGGCAATTACTAAGTTTCCACACCACTTTTGTTGATTCTAGCCCATTTGGGGAGCTACTTGGATCCCAATTATTAAATAGATATCTGCTGATGCTTGCTATCCAAAAGAATAGAGAATCCACTGAAAACAATAATAGTGAAAGTTTTCCTCTGATCAAGTGCCATAAAAGTTAGCCCCTCAATGGGATTAAGAATGCTTTGGGGGAGAAATGATGAAAATAAAAAGCAAATTTGGGGTACTTGGTTCTGTGGTTATTTCTCCTAAGAGAGACCAAGGCAATCCCATAAAATCCCACTTAGAAGCTGTTTTGTTCCTATAATTACAAGCTTATTGGATAGGCTCCAGATTCTGCCATTATTTTGTCCTAAATCCAGATGCCGCTTCCTTCTTAAAAGCACTGTCAGAGCTTCAGCAAACTTAGAAATCATGACAAAGCATTTAAAAGTTCTTGATCATAGGGAGTGTGTTATTATTAATACAAGCTACTCCAAGAATCCCTATTGCGTGGGAACATTACTTATTAGTATGCATGCTTGTTTGGTTGGGTAAAAGATTCCCCTTGCACATATGTGCTAGTCATTCCCAACTCTAGGGGGCAGTGCTCATCTCCATTTCAAAGCCAAAGAGCTAGCGCTGTCCAAAGACGTCTCTGTGATCATGTGGCCAGCAAAGATGACAGAATGCTGTTACCTTCCCACCAAAGGTGGTTCCTATTTTTCTACTTGCATTTTTACATGCTTTCAAACTGCTAGGTTGGCAGAAGCTGGGACAAGTAATGGGAGCTCACTACGTTATGTGGCACTAGGGATTCGAACCGCTGAACTGCCGACCTTTCTGAGTGACAAACTCAGCATCTTAGCCACTGAGCCATCCTGTCCTTGCTTATTTATTGAAGGAAAGCAAGCTTGTTGTACCAGTTCCAAAGTCTATGGAGATTCTCAATCATCCAGATCATGTATGTATCCTAACTATATTTTTTTCAAAAGATAAGTGGACTTTTCTTTTCTTTCAAAGTGTTTCGCCACCCTTCAATCAGAACTGAAGGAGCTTCTTGGATGAGAAGTAAAATGTTTTCGAAGGAAAAAAAAACAAGAAAGTCCAAAATGTGCCTTTTGGAAAGAGCACCTTTGGGACTACCACTTCCAAAGTGCATAAAATAGTATTCTGTGTAGATCGGTCTCATACCATGTTGGCTACCACATTGTTTTGTGTGTCATGCTTGAAGATGTCTGTATACAATCTGGAACAGATTCAGAGAACGATCAAGAGGACAGAAACTAAATCCTATGAAAGAACTTGAATGAATTAGGTATGCATGGACTTGAAAAAACATAGGAATGGAATGGAATGAAATAGAACAGAACAGAACAGAACAGAATAGAATAGAATAGAATAGAATAAGATCAGATAGGATTGTTGTTGTTAGTTATGAAATCATGTCCGACCCATTACAACCTTATGGACAATATTCCTCCAGGCCTTCCTGTTCTCTAACATCCTCTGAAGTCCATTTAAGCTCATGCCTACTGCTTCGGTGACTCCATCCAGCCACCTGTAAGCCACCTGTAAGCTCACACCAGGTGTTTCTGTGACTCCATCTAGTCACTCTGTCGTCCCCTTCTTCTTTTGCCCTCAATCTTTCCCAGCATGAGGCTCTTCTCCAGTGAGTCCTTCCTTCTCATTAGGTGGCCAAAGTATTTGAGTTTCATCTTCAGGATCTGGTCTTCTAAAGAGCAGTCAGGGTTAATCTCCTCTAGGACTGATCGGTTTGATCTCCTTGCAGTCCAAGGGACTCGCAGGAGTCTTCTCCAGCACCATAATTCAAAGGCCCCAATTCTTTGGTGCTCGGTCTTTCTTATGGTCCAATTTTCACAGCCATGCATTGCAACTGGGAAAACCATAGCCTTATCAGATAGGATAGCACTTTTCAAATACTTTGATGCCAGGCAGAATATAGAACATAGAGTAGAAGGTTTGGAAGGGACTTTGGAGGTCTTCCAGTATAATCCCCTATTCAAGCAAAGATCCTATAACTCTCTGACAGATGGCTATCCAATCTCTTCTTAAAATCCTCCAGTGATGGAGCACCCATCACTTCTGGAGGCAAACTGTTCCCTGATTAATTTTTCTCACTGTCAGGAAATTTATCCATAGTTCTAGGTTGGATCTCTCTTTAATGATCTTCCACCCATTACTTCTTGTCCTGCTTTGGAGAATAAGCCAATCCCTTCTTCTCTGTGACAGCACCTCATATCACCCTTAGTCTTTCTCTTCGCTAGATTAGACATACCTGAATTATTCATTATCTGGTTTAGCCTCCAGACCCCTTATCATCTTTATTGCTCTTCTCTGCTCTCTTGTTCTTCTTGTAGAAGAAGATTTAGACTTTCATATCCCAGAATGCAGAACACAGAATAATGGGACTTTGTTACATTTAAACAGATTTCAATTGAATTTTGGGATGGGAGGGACATTCGTAACAATAGGTAAATCTCAGTCTGCAATCATCCAAAGAGGTGGTGAGTTTCCACTTACTGAATGTGTTCAAAATCCAGCAGGCTAGCTAAGCTATCAAAGTTGTTTATTTGGGGTTCCAATTTCAATTGTCATCAACAATGTGGATTGCATAAAGCATAATTAAAAAGGAAATGCAACGGTGATCAGCTTTCCATCAGCTGTTACTTCATTTTCATTGTGGTGGCACAAAATGTAGCTCTCTTGCAGGTGATTGATGGCTTGATATCTTATACATAATAATTATCTCTTCTTCCAGGTATTGATGCAGCAAGAGTAAGATATATAACTGTTCCAAATATACTGTGGGAGTTATGTGTTGGCTCATATTTAAGTGACTGTCCACTAGGACTTCAAGATCCCTCTCACAGTCACTAGCATCAGGCCAAGTTTCATCTAGCCTCTATCTATACAGTTGGCTTTTCTTGCCTAAATGTAAAACGTACAGCATGTTGAATTTCCCACTCTTCATGCTGCTGCGTTGTATGCCATCTGTAGTTTCCAAACACTCTTCATGGGTAGCCCCATGTAGAGCACATTGCAGTAATTCTACTAAGAGATGACGGAGACCCGGTTGACTGTGTTTCTTTCTCGGTGCTTGAGAATTTCTTTTGAATTTCTCTGGATGACATTTGGGAATGAATTTCTTATTGGAGATGCTTTTTGGGGTGGGTTGGGGGGGTTATGTTACTGTTTCCATTGTTTTGACCCTCCCTGGCTGCCCACTTTGTACAATCTAAAAGGAGGAATTGATTCGCGATAGATTCCTTTTCAGACTTCAGTCTAAAAAGCTGAGACAGCGCAAGACGAAGGGGCAGGTTGTACAAGAAAAGATAAGACCTTCACATACTGTATATTCCCGAGCTAGTTTATGTTGAAACAAGCTCAAGAGCATCCATTTTACCATGATGATTCCACTTAGTGCATTTTCATTCAGCAAGCATGTGTTATTCTATGTAGAATAGAATAATAGAGTTGGAAGGGACCTTGAAGGTCTTCTAGTCCAGGAAACCCCACACCACTTCAGACAAATGCTTATCCAAAATATTCTTAAAAACATCCAGTGTTGGAGCATTCATAACTTCTGGAGGCAAGCTGTTTCACTGATTAATTGTTCTCACTGTCAGGAAATTTCTCCTCAGTTCTAGGTTGCTTCTGTCCTTGATTAGTTTCCACCCATTGCTTCTTGTTCTACCCTCAGGTGCTTTGGAGAATTGCTTGACTCCCTCTTCTTTGTGGCAGCCCCTGAGATATTGGAAGACTGCTATCACGTCTCCCCTAGTCCTTCTTTTCATCAAACTAGACATACCCAGTTCCTGCAACCGTTCGTCATATGCTTTAGCTTCCAGTCCCCTAATCATCTTTGCTGCTCTTCTCTGCACTCTTTCTAGAGTCTCGACATCTTTTTTACATCGTGGCAACCAAAACTGGATGCAGTATTTTTTTTTCTTTGAAGTAAACTTCACAAAGGAAATTTCTCTCATCCAATTGAATGAGGATTCATAGAGAAGGAAATGCAGGAGAATCTTTTTGGCACTAATCATTTTCCCGCTTTGAGATGGCATGAAGACAGTCCGAATTGGAAGAAGTGCTCATTTCCCATTCCCAACACATGTTGTCTTCTGTGGGAAGACTGAAATTTGTTTTGGAGGCTGACTGGTTTATGGAAATGTGCTTAGTAACGCAAATAAATCATTCCTTCGGCATTAACAATAAGGCTATGCCCAGTGTATAGACGCCCATGGGATTTAAGGCGCACTTCAGTTTATCCAGACCTGTCGCATAAACCTTCTTCATATTCTAGCAGCTTAAATCATAGGCAACAATATCTTCTTTTACACTTAACTTGGCACACAAGCGGCAGCAAATTCCAACATTATGCAAAGCTTTGAAGTACTGTTGAGTCATCCCGCACTTCATCTAATATTCATCTACAAGAGCTATCTTGCTCTTTACTGCTGATGGCTCTAGATAGGAGAAATACAGAAGAACAGAAGAACAGACTTGGAAGGGATCTTGGAGGTCTTGTAGTCCCACCCCTTGCTCAAGCAGGAAACAACTTCAGGAAAAATGGTTGTCCCCTCTCTTATTAAAAACCTGCAGTGTTGGAGCACCCACAATTTTGGAGGCATGTCGTTTCAATGATTAAGTGTTCTGTCAGGAAATTTCTCCTTAGTTCTAGGTTACTTCTCTCCTTGATTAGTTTCCATCCATTGATTCTTGTTTTACCTTCAAGCACTTTGGTGAAAAGGTTGACTCCCTCTTCTTTGTGGTTGCCCCTTAGATATTGGAACACTGTTATCATGTCACCACTAGTCCTTCCTTTTATTAAACTAGAAATCTATGTGCCTCTCCTTTCAGTTCAGGTCAGTGGTTCCCAACTTTTTTTTTGGTCATGCCCCACCTAAGCATCTCTAAAATCCTGATCCCCCCACCCCATCAAAATGTATAATTCTTACTTTACTCAAAAAGTGAACTCTACTCATCTGGAGGAAGCCTAAAAGGCCATTAACTTGGTTTAAACAAGGTTCAATTTGCCCCCATTAAAAATCATATTGCCCCCCTCTCTCTGGGGCATGGGCCCCACATTGGGAACCACTGATTTAGATCTACCAGTCTTTTTGAAGTTATTTGCTTCCTTATCCTTAAAAATAAGGATAATTTTTATTTCGCTCATCTCTAATCTTTCTATTTCTCTTCCAGCAAACCAGATTTTCCTAACCTAAGATAACAGTCCAAGTTATAACACAAATGTTTCCCTTTTCTTCAGTTATCCAATAATATATTTTTTTTTCTTCTGCTCAAGCATGTCTGATTCTCAGAAAATCCTGGAGAAGTTCCTGCAAGGTTTCTCCAGAAGTGGTCTGCCATTGCCTCCTCCCTGGGGCTTAGAGAGGTGATTCAGAGGTGGGTTCCTACCAGTTCGCACCTATTTGGTAGAACCGATTCATCAAATCTACCGAACCGGTTAGAAGAAGTTCCACCAGTGGACCCGGAAAGCAGGCCACACCTACAGAAGAGGTTCCAAACTTTTTTGAAACCCACCACTGGTCCTTGGATATGATTATTCTACACTATCATGCTCATATTTATAAAACTCAATACCTCTGTGAAAGGTGAAAGGATGACTACTGCGTTTGTGGTGCAATCAGAACATTGTGTGTGTTGAAGTTGTTTTAACGCAAACCAAAGATGCCTTTTAAAAAACAAGTTTACATCATATTCTTATGCATGCCAGTGCTGTGTGTGAGGTAATTTAAGGTGGTTCTGACAAGTGTCGTTGGCATCTTCATATCCGGTCACATGGGCGGCAAGCCACTCCCATCCGGTCACATGGGCGGCAAGCCACTCCCACAAATGAGGCCACACCCACAGAGTAGGTTCGAACAATTTTTGAAACCCACCACTGAGGTGATTGGCCCAAGGTCAGTTAGCTGGCCTTGTGCCTAAAGCGGGACTAGGACTTACAGTCTCCCAGATTCTAGCTTCTTAACCGTTACACCAAACTGGCTCGCAATCCAATAATATAGCTAGAAACAGATTAGGATGGCACGATTCAATGATGTCACCGCAGTGCAATTTAAAGGCTGACTTTTTGTCGTCCTAATTTTTTGTATAACCTTTCGAAATAGGTACATTAATGCTCCCACAGGCTTAACACGTTGCAAAAGGGCACTCTTTTGGAATTTAATTCACCCTGCTAAGAGATCAAAAATGTGTGTCACCCAAAACCAATTTTGCAGCTAGTTTTCAGCATTCCTACAAGGTAGATGAACTCCGTTACAGCGGGAATGGGGAATGGATATACCGTTGGGATATTCCAATTCTGTTATTCTGTTATTCTGAAATTGAAGGACTGAGATTGCTTTGGTCGCCGCAATGTACAAGAGATGTTGAGACTCCAAAAAGAGTACAGCAACAAAAATGATTAGGGAACTGGAGGCTAAAACATATAAAGAACGGTTGCTGGAATTGGATATCTCTGAAAAGAAGGGCTAGAAGTGATATGACAGCAGTGTTCCAATATCTAAGAAGTTGCCATAATGAAGAGGAAGACAATCTATTTTTCAAAGCACCTGAAGGCAGGACAAGAAGCAATGGGTGGAAACCAATCAAGGAGGGAACAACCTAGAACTAAGAAGAAATTTCCTGACAGTTAGAACAATTAATCAGCGGAACGACTTGCCTCCAGAAGTTGTGGATGCTCTAACACTTGAAATTTTAGATTGGACAACCATTTGTTAGAAATGGTACAGGTTTCCTGCTTGAGCAGGGGGTTGACTAGAAGACCTCCAAGGTCCCTTCCAACTCTGTTATTCTGTTCTTTTGAGACTGAAGGACAAAGTTAGGGATAGATCATCATGGAAAACATCTGTCTATGTGATTGCTAAAAGTTGACACAGACTTGATGGCACATGCTCATGAATCATCAACATTTCAGCCTCCCTGGGGGAAGAAGGCACTAATGACCATGCAGACTAAAGGGATTTAAGCATCCTGTGCATGACATTTCCTGAGAACATCAATAGAATATCTATAACCTAGTTTTACTAAGTAATATGGCTCCAGGGAAATGATCAAAGCTATGCTGTAAAAAAAGTTGCTGTTGTGCCCATGTGATTTTTTTCCATTACAAAAGATGATTAAGGGATAAAAAACCAGGAAAATCACATCCCTAAGTGGCTAGAATTAGTTGACAGCCGGGAGAAAAGGCTTTTGCCAGGACTTCAGGACAGTTGGCTAGCTAAACAATAATTGCTATAGTATATAGAAGAAATTTCAACCAGCCAAATTACATGCTATATTGCAGTGATGGCTAACCTTTTTGTTATCATGTGCCAAAGGTGAGTGAGCGCACCCTCACTCATAATGCATCCCATTTTGAGCCTAGCAGGCCTCCCTACAGCCTCCTGGGATCAAAAACGGGCTGTGGGTGCACTGCGCCACCCCCCCCACCCTGTGTTCCTCCTCCCATGTTCCCCACCCCCACCCTGGTGCATGCAAAACCCACCCACCACTGTGCATGCATGTGGGACCCCCTTCAACCCCCACGTATGCGGGAATGTCTCTCACATGCCCCCCGGCCCGCTGTACATATATGGCAGAGACCCCAAAATCAGCTGGCTGGCATGTGCGGTAGAGCTGAGCTGGGGTGACGGCCCACATGCCCACAGAGAGGATTCTGTGTGCCACCTGTGGCCTGCATGCCATAGGTTTGCAATCACAGCTATAGTATGTAGAAGAAATTTCAACCAGCCAAATTACATGCTATATTGTAAGCAAACATCCCTTAAAGAGAAAACAAAGTGATTAAATTAGCCACAATAGAAAAGCAAGCCAATAACAGTAGTGTCCCGACATGGAATATGTTTTAGATTAGGTCCTCTGCCAATTTCCTGGCCAAAATTCTTCATCTCACTGCTTCATCTCACTGCTAGTTGTTTCCAAGGAAGGGCTGTAAAACCACAGTAAGGAGCACATTTAAGATCTTTTATTAACTGATTGTTTGCCCTTGTTTGCCCTTCACAACAAAAGTACTCCACATTAATTCCTTTTCCAAAAAGCCTCAATGTTTGGCTCAATGTTCTGCTTGACCCCATCTTGTCTGGAACAAGCAAAGCTGGCCTTGAGCCCGAGGTTGAAATCCTTGTCCACATCCAAAGTTCCCTAGCTTCCTTTGTACCAGTGGTGGGTTTCAAAAAAATTTCAAACCTACTCTGTGGGTGTGGCCCCCTTTGTGGGAGTGGCTTGTCGGGCATGTGACCTGGTGGGAGTGGCTTGCCAGCCATATGTTTTCCCTCTCTCTCTCTCTCTCTCTCTCCCCCCTTCCTTTTATCTCTCTGTCCCTTTTTCCTTTTTTTCTTTCATCTCTCTCTCGCTTTTTCTTTCTTTTTTCTTTCTTCCTTTCTTTCTCTTTCTCTCTCTGTGTGAGTCTCTCTCTCTCTCTCTCTCTCTCTCTCTCTCTCTCTCTCTCTCTCTCTCTCTCTCTCTCTGTGTGTGTGTGTGTGTGTGTCAGTGGTGGGTTTCAAATTTTTTTGGAACCTCTTCTGTAGGTGTGGCCTGCTTTCCGGGTCCCCTGGTGGAACCTCTTCCAACCGGTTTGGTAGATTTGACGAACCGGTTCTACCGAACTGGTGCAAACTGGCAGGAACCCACCTCTGCTTTGTACCTTCTAGACTTCCCTATAATTCCTTGACAACATCCAACAAAAAGGCAGAAATTCAGAGACCAAGCCCCCAAGGCAATAATGGCCTGATGCTCTTCTCATTTCTGCCTTCAGTTCACCACATGCTTTTTAAGACATATAAAGGCTGTTCCTGTGCTTTTTTTAAGCTGCAAAAAAAATGGACACAATTTTCTTACAATTAACCCTCGCCCAATTCAAAAAGGGTCCAAGAATTCAGGTGACATCATACTATTTCCAGCCAAGCTTCCACCAGGCAGAAAGGCACGATGGAAAAATATGACAGATTACATAAATTGATCTGAGATGATAGTTCTCAGCAGGAATCTTCGCAGTTTTTCTTTTAAGCACCTGGGAATTGACATGAAAACTGTTCCTTGCAAATTATTGCTCGGACCTTCTCTTTTTATGCTCTATCATAATGTTGCTGTGCGTTTCCCCTCAACCTGCACATTAGCCTTTTGCTGGCAGTAAAATCTGCTTCCTAAACATGATACAAATTAAGTTAAGTTGGATCCTGTGAAAGGCAAAAAGAGAAAACAGATAAGGCAGCTCTTTATGGTGGTATCCTATAGGTAGATCTCGTCTTAAAGCCCCATCTTGGACAGAGAAAGTAGCAAGCTTTCATGGAAATGCCTCTTCCCTGGAAATATACAATTTGCCATTCTGCAATGAAACAAGTCTCAATCTTTTTTTTTCCCCATCAACCTTCGGGAACTCGTGGTGAGCCTACACAAAATGGCTTCATGAGGTCAAATGACTTTTTTCTCCTATCATCCTATGTTTTTTTATGTTTATTTACGCTTGAGTGTTTTAGGTTTTAAATTGTTTTATGGTACCAATAGAAGAGAATATTTGCAGCTCAGGGTTGAATTGTGGGGTCCTTGGGGCAGAGGTCTCTGCTTGTTGTCATGCAAACGTTTCATTACCCAAATTAGTAATTTACCCAAATTGATAATTGTATTCTAGTACTGATGATGTTGCCTAGTGTGGTAATGAAGAGAAAACAACCAAGCTCAGAGAGGACTCCACAATTGTTAATATGCTGAAATTTTTATATATGAAATTTCTCCTTAGTTCTAAGTTGCTTCTCTCCTTGATTAGTTTCCACCCATTATTTCTTGTTCTACCCTCAGGTGCCTTGGAGAATAGTTTGACTCCCTCTTCATTGTGGCAGCCCCTGAGATATTGGAAGACTGCTATTGTGTCTCCCCTAGTCCTTCTTTTCATTAAACTAGATATACCCAGTTCCTGCAACCGTTCTTCATATGTTTTAGCCTTCAATCCCCTAATCATCTTTGTTGCTCTTCTCTGCACTCTTTCTAGAGGCTCCACATCTTTTCTACATTGTGGTGACCAAAACTGGATGCGGTATTCCAAGTGTGGCCTTACCAAGGCATTATAAAGTGGTATTAACACTTCACATGATCTTGATTCTCGCCCTCTGTTTATGCAGCCTAGAACTGTGTTGGCTTTTTTGGCAGCTGCTGCACACGGCTGGCTCATTTTTAAATGGTTGTCCACTAGGACTCCAAGATCCCTCTCACAGTTACTACTATTGAGCAAAGTACCACCTATACCATATCTGTGCATTTGGTTTTCCTTGCCTAAATGTAGAACCTTACTTTTTTCACCACAGCAGATTAGCGGAGTAAAATCTGCAGGGACCTTTTACCAGAGAGACTTTGGGTCTGGATTTTCAACTGTGGATAATCGTCCCAAAGAAGCTTTTTCAAAAGACAACTGGACTTTCTTTTTTTTCCCTCCCTTGAAGACCTTTTTCTTCAGTTCTGACGTCAAGAAGGTGGGGGGGGGGGGTTCCCAAAAGACAACTGGATTTTTTTTTTGGAGTTTTTTTTTCTTTGAAAATGTTTGGCATCTTAGCCAAGAACTGAAGAAGCTTCTTGGATGAGAAGCAAAATGTCTTCAAGGAAAACACAAAAAAGTCCAGCTACCTTTGGGACAAACGTGACCTGGATGACCGAGAATCTCGTCTGGATAATATTTGGGTAGCTCAAACAAGAGCTGCATTTTTCAGGCACGTTTAGAAAACGCATGTAGCTTTTGGCCTGCAAAAATATATATTGCAGCAATATTTAGCCTAAGTCAGCAGAAATATTTAAAATAGGTAGAGCATTTCTAGAAGAGGATTCTGCACCAGATGAAAAGCAGTTCTGGATCAGAATCCTGATATTTGGCCAAGAAAATTCAGTTGTAGGCTAACTCTGATGGCAACAAGTTTTCTGTCTGCCATTCTTTGAAATATCGGTAAAAATCCTTCACCCATTACCTTTAAGTTTTCCAACTTCACAAGGTGAAATTGACAAAATTCTATTTGTGCCACTTGTCTTCCTGGAGAGACTGGTCAACTTTTTTTCCTTTTTCTTCTATCTGGAAATGGACTTAAGGGGATTTGGCTGCAGAATATGAAGAGGTTCTGACAGGGCAATTATTTTTTACTCCTTCTACTTCAGAACAAGGGTGGATCAGTGGCTAAGCTTGTCGATCAGAAAGATTTACAGTTCGGCGGTTCGAATCTCTAGCACCTCATAATGGAATGCGCTCCCGTTACTTGTCTCAGCTTCTGCCAACCTAGCAGTTCAAAAGCATGTAAAAATGCAAGTAGAAAAGTAGGAACCATCTTTGGTGGGAAGGTAACAGTGTTCTGTGCACCTTTAGCGTTTAGTCATGCCAGCTACATGACCATGGAGACGTCTTCGGACAACGCCGGCTCTTCAGTTTTGAAACAGAGATGAGCACCGCCTCTTAGAGTCGGGAACGACTAGCACATACGTGCGAGGGGAACTTTTACCTTTACTTCTGAACCAAGAAAAATAAAGTTGGTTGAGAGTCATTTTAAAGCTGCTTTCCTAGCATTAGGAAAAATAAAAAATTGATGGTTAGTGGGCCAGAAATTCTGAGTCATTTAAATCATCTAGCATTTGTAGCTAGGAAAACTGAAAGCAGAAGGTTCATAAAATATTAAGAGATTCAAACTGCATGAGTAGTATCAGTAGCGATCATGATGTGAATATTTCCACATTGGTAGCTCATTGAGCTATACAAAAATCACCTCTGGGCCACACGTATCCAATGAGTTGCTCATCCTGGCCCCAAAGAGCAAATGGTTACTGTTCTGTATCCATTATATTGACATTTAAATTTTGCAGGTAAGAGCAGTGTCCCATTGCCATGACATTTCCAGCAGTGAACTTTTGAGAATGCTCCATCCTGAAG